>NW_026734618.1:0-283020 GCF_949786415.1 Peromyscus eremicus
AACTGACAAGAACAGTAGCTCCTCTTCTTCAGTCCAATACACTGTACTTGCTGGGAGCAGACGTGTGTGCTATTTGCACTGTGTATGGCAATGGGAGTGCAATAGTGACTCTTCTTACCAGAAAACAACTCTGTCGTAGGAACAGAAACTGCATGTGATTCAACTCCATTTAGGACTGGGAAACAAACGCTAGCTCGCCTTACAAGAACCACACTATGCTTTTGAGAAAAGATCGCTCTTCTACTCTACTGTGTTTCCAATAGGGCCAGTACAGTGTGCTTGCTCAGAACAACGAACTGTGCTCCTACACACACGGGCCATATCTAGTTCAACTCTGCTTGGGAACTGGACAAGAACAGTAGATCCTCTTCAGTACAATACACTGTACATGCTGGAACAGACGCCAGTGCTATTTGCCCTGTGTAAGAAAATGGGAGCACAATACTGACTCTTCATACCAGAAGAAAACTCTTGCTCCTAGGACGAGAAACTGCATGGATTCAACTCCAGTTAGGACTGGGAAACAAACGCTAGCTCGCCTTACAAGAAACACACTCTGCTTTTGAGAAAAGAGCACTCTTATACTCTACTGTGTTTACTATGGAGTCGAACAGTGAGCTTGCTCAGAACAAAAGAACTGTACTTCCTACACACATGGCCATTTCTAGTTCAATTCTGCTTAGGAACTTACAAGAACAGTATCTCCTCTTCAGTCCAATACACTGTACTTGCTTTGAACAGGCACGAGTGCTATATGCACTGTATATGGCAATGGGAGCGCAATAGTGACTCTTCTTACCAGAAAACAACACTTGCTCGTAGGACCAGAAACTGCATGTGATTCAACCACATTTAGGACTGGGAAACAAGCTAGCTCTCCTTGCAAGAAACACACTCTGCTTTTGAGAAAAGAGTACTCTTCTACTCTACTGTGTTTCCTATGGTGTCCGAACAGTGAATCTGCTGAGAACAAAAGAACTGTGTTTCCTACACACACGAGCCATATCTAGTTCAACTCTGCTTAGAAAACTGACAAGAACAGTAGATCCTCTTCAGTCCCTATACACTGTACATGATTGGGAACTATCGCCAGTGCTATTTGCACTGTGTATGACAATGGGAGCAAAATAGTGACTCTTCTTACCAGAAAACAACTCTTGCTCGTAGGACCAAAAACTGCATGTGATTCAACTCCATTTAGGACTGGGAAATAAACGCTAGCTCGCCTTACAAGAAAAACACTCTGCTTTTGAGAAAAGAGCACTCTTCTACTCTACTGTGTTTCCTATAGGGCCAGAACAGTGAGCTTGCTCAGAACAAAAGTACTGTGCTTCCTACACACACGGGCCATATCTAGTTCAACTCTGGTTTGGAAACTGACGAGAACAGTAGCTCCTCTTCAGTCCAATACACTGTACTTTCTGGGAACAGACGCGAGTGCTATTTGCACTGTGTATGGAAATGGGAGGCACAATAGTGACTTTTCATTACCAGAAAATAACTCTTGCTCGTAGGAACAGACATTGCATGGGATTCAACTCCATTTAGGACCTTGATACAAACACTAGCTCGCCTTACAAGAAACACACTCTGCTTTTGAGAAAGAGCACACTTCTACTCTACTGTGTTTCCTACAGGACCAGAAAAGTGAGCTTGCTCAGAACAAAAGAACTATGCTTCCTACACACGGGCCATATCTAGTTCAACTCTGCTTAGGATACTCACAAGAACAGTAGATCCTCTTCAGTCCACTACTCTGTACATACTGGGAACAGACGCCAGTGCTATTTGCCCTGTGTATGACAATGGGAGCAGAGTAGTGACTCTTCTTACCAGAAAACAACTCTTGCTCGTAGACCAGAAACTGCATATGATTCAACTCCATTTAGGACTTAGAGAAATTGCTATCTCGCCTTACAAGAAACACACTCTGCTTTTGAGAAAAGAGCACTCTTCTTCTCTACTGTGTTTCGTATAGGGCCAGAACAGTGAGCTTGCTCAGAACAAAAGAACTGTGCTTCCTACACACACAGGCCATATCTAGGTCAACTCTGCTTAGGAAACTGACAAGAACAGTAGCTCCTCTTCAGTCCAATACACTGTATTTGCTGGAACAGACGCCAGTGCTATTTGCACTGTGTATGGAAATGGGAGCACAATAGTCACTCTTCTTACCAGAAAACAACTCATGCTCTTAGGACCAGAAACTGCATGTGATTCAACTCCACTTAGGACTAGGAAACAAACGCTAGCTCACCTTACAAGAAACACGCTCTGCTTTTGAGAATAGGGCACACTTCTACTCTATTGTGTTTCCTATGATGTCCGAACAGTGAGCATGCTCAGAAGAAAAGAACTGTGCTTCCTACACACACGGCCATATCTAGTTCAACTCTGCTTAGGAAACTGACAAGAACAGTAGCTCCTGTTCAGTCCAATACACTGTACTTGCTGGGAACATACGCCAGTGCTATTTGCACTGTGTACGGCAATGGGAGCACAATAGTGACTCTTCTTACCAGGAAAACAACTCTTGCTCGTAGGAATAGTAACTGCATGTGATTCAACTTTATTTCTGACTGGGAAAGAAACACTAGCTTGCCCTTAAAAGAAACACACTCTGCTTCTGAGAAAAGAGTACTCTTCTACTCTACTCTGTTTCCTATATAACAAGAACAGTGAGCTTGCTCAGAACAAAAGAACTGTGCTTCCTACACACACGGCCATATCTAGTTCAATTCTGCTTAGGAAACTGACAAGAACAGTAGCTCCTCTTCAGTCCAATACACTGTACTTGCTGGGAGCAGACGTGTGTGCTATTTGCACTGTGTATGGCAATGGGAGTGCAAATAGTGACTCTTCTTACCAGAAAACAACTCTGTCGTAGGAACAGAAACTGCATGTGATTCACTCCATTTAGGACTGGGAAACAACGCTAGCTCGCCTTACAAGAACCACACTATGCTTTTGAGAAAAGATCGCTCTTCTACTCTACTGTGTTTCCAATAGGGCCAGTACAGTGTGCTTGCTCAGAACAACAGAACTGTGCTTCCTACACACACGGGCCATATCTAGTTCAACTCTGCTTGGGAAACTGACAAGAACAGTAGATCCTCTTCAGTACAATACACTGTACATGCTGGGAACAGACGCCAGTGCTATTTGCCCTGTGTAAGAAAATGGGAGCACAATACTGACTCTTCATACCAGAAGAAAACTCTTGCTCCTAGGACGAGAAACTGCATGGGATTCAACTCCAGTTAGGACTGGGAAACAAACGCTAGCTCGCCTTACAAGAAACACACTCTGCTTTTGAGAAAAGAGCACTCTTATACTCTACTGTGTTTACTATGGAGTCGAACAGTGAGCTTGCTCAGAACAAAAGAACTGTACTTCCTACACACATGGCCATTTCTAGTTCAATTCTGCTTAGGAAACTTACAAGAACAGTATCTCCTCTTCAGTCCAATACACTGTACTTGCTTTGAACAGGCACGAGTGCTATATGCACTGTATATGGCAATGGGAGCGCAATAGTGACTCTTCTTACCAGAAAACAACACTTGCTCGTAGGACCAGAAACTGCATGTGATTCAACCACATTTAGGACTGGGAAACAAGCTAGCTCTCCTTGCAAGAAACACACTCTGCTTTTGAGAAAAGAGTACTCTTCTACTCTACTGTGTTTCCTATGGTGTCCGAACAGTGAACTTGCTGAGAACAAAAGAACTGTGTTTCCTACACACACGAGCCATATCTAGTTCAACTCTGCTTAGAAAACTGACAAGAACAGTAGATCCTCTTCAGTCCTATACACTGTACATGATGGGAACTATCGCCAGTGCTATTTGCACTGTGTATGACAATGGGAGCAAAATAGTGACTCTTCTTACCAGAAAACAACTCTTGCTCGTAGGACCAAAAACTGCATGTGATTCAACTCCATTTAAGGACTGGGAAATAAACGCTAGCTCGCCTTACAAGAAAAACACTCTGCTTTTGAGAAAAGAGCACTCTTCTACTCTACTGTGTTTCCTATAGGGCCAGAACAGTGAGCTTGCTCAGAACAAAAGTACTGTGCTTCCTACACACACGGGCCATATCTAGTTCAACTCTGGTTTGGAAACTGACGAGAACAGTAGCTCCTCTTCAGTCCAATACACTGTACTTTCTGGGAACAGACGCGAGTGCTATTTGCACTGTGTATGGAAATGGGAGCACAATAGTGACTTTCATTACCAGAAAATAACTCTTGCTCGTAGGAACAGACATTGCATGGGATTCAACTCCATTTAGGACCTTGATACAAACACTAGCTCGCCTTACAAGAAACACACTCTGCTTTTGAGAAAAGAGCACACTTCTACTCTACTGTGTTTCCTACAGGACCAGAAAAGTGAGCTTGCTCAGAACAAAAGAACTATGCTTCCTACACACGGGCCATATCTAGTTCAACTCTGCTTAGGATACTCACAAGAACAGTAGATCCTCTTCAGTCCACTACTCTGTACATACTGGGAACAGACGCCAGTGCTATTTGCCCTGTGTATGACAATGGGAGCAGAGTAGTGACTCTTCTTACCAGAAAACAACTCTTGCTCGTAGGACCAGAAACTGCATATGATTCAACTCCATTTAGGACTTAGAGAAATTGCTATCTCGCCTTACAAGAAACACACTCTGCTTTTGAGAAAAGAGCACTCTTCTTCTCTACTGTGTTTCGTATAGGGCCAGAACAGTGAGCTTGCTCAGAACAAAAGAACTGTGCTTCCTACACACACAGGCCATATCTAGGTCAACTCTGCTTAGGAAACTGACAAGAACAGTAGCTCCTCTTCAGTCCAATACACTGTATTTGCTGGGAACAGACGCCAGTGCTATTTGCACTGTGTATGGAAATGGGAGCACAATAGTCACTCTTCTTACCAGAAAACAACTCATGCTCTTAGGACCAGAAACTGCATGTGATTCAACTCCACTTAGGACTAGGAAACAAACGCTAGCTCACCTTACAAGAAACACGCTCTGCTTTTGAGAATAGGGCACACTTCTACTCTATTGTGTTTCCTATGATGTCCGAACAGTGAGCATGCTCAGAAGAAAAGAACTGTGCTTCCTACACACACGGCCATATCTAGTTCAACTCTGCTTAGGAAACTGACAAGAACAGTAGCTCCTGTTCAGTCCAATACACTGTACTTGCTGGGAACATACGCCAGTGCTATTTGCACTGTGTACGGCAATGGGAGCACAATAGTGACTCTTCTTACCAGAAAACAACTCTTGCTCGTAGGAATAGTAACTGCATGTGATTCAACTTTATTTCTGACTGGGAAAGAAACACTAGCTTGCCTTAAAAGAAACACACTCTGCTTCTGAGAAAAGAGTACTCTTCTACTCTACTCTGTTTCCTATATAACAAGAACAGTGAGCTTGCTCAGAACAAAAGAACTGTGCTTCCTACACACACGGCCATATCTAGTTCAATTCTGCTTAGGAAACTGACAAGAACAGTAGCTCCTCTTCAGTCCAATACACTGTACTTGCTGGGAGCAGACGTGTGTGCTATTTGCACTGTGTATGGCAATGGGAGTGCAATAGTGACTCTTCTTACCAGAAAACAACTCTGTCGTAGGAACAGAAACTGCATGTGATTCAACTCCATTTAGGACTGGGAAACAAACGCTAGCTCGCCTTACAAGAACCACACTATGCTTTTGAGAAAAGATCGCTCTTCTACTCTACTGTGTTTCCAATAGGGCCAGTACAGTGTGCTTGCTCAGAACAACAGAACTGTGCTTCCTACACACACGGGCCATATCTAGTTCAACTCTGCTTGGGAACTGACAAGAACAGTAGATCCTCTTCAGTCCAGTACTCTGTACATGCTGGGAACAGACGCCAGTGTTATTTGCCCTGTGTAAGAAAATGGGAGCACAATACTGACTCTTCATACCAGAAGAAAACTCTTGCTCCTAGGACGAGAAACTGCATGGGATTCAACTCCAGTTAGGACTGGGAAACAAACGCTAGCTCGCCTTACAAGAAACACACTCTGCTTTTGAGAAAAGAGCACTCTTATACTCTACTGTGTTTACTATGGAGTCGAACAGTGAGCTTGCTCAGAACAAAAGAACTGTACTTCCTACACACATGGCCATTTCTAGTTCAATTCTGCTTAGGAAACTGACAAGAACAGTATCTCCTCTTCAGTCCAATACACTGTACTTGCTTTGAACAGGCACGAGTGCTATATGCACTGTATATGGCAATGGGAGCGCAATAGTGACTCTTCTTACCAGAAAACAACACTTGCTCGTAGGACCAGAAACTGCATGTGATTCAACCACATTTAGGACTGGGAAACAAGCTAGCTCTCCTTGCAAGAAACACACTCTGCTTTTGAGAAAAGAGTACTCTTCTACTCTACTGTGTTTCCTATGGTGTCCGAACAGTGAACTTGCTGAGAACAAAAGAACTGTGTTTCCTACACACACGAGCCATATCTAGTTCAACTCTGCTTAGAAAACTGACAAGAACAGTAGATCCTCTTCAGTCCTATACACTGTACATGATGGGAACAGACGCCAGTGCTATTTGCACTGTGTATGACAATGGGAGCACAATAGTGACTCTTCTTACCAGAAAACAACTCTTGCTCCTATGACCAGAAACTGCATGGGATTCAAATCCATTTAGGACTGGGAAACAAACGCTAGCTTGCCTTATAAGAAACACACTCTGCTTTTGAGAAAACAGCACTCTTCTACTCTACTGTGTTTCCTACAGGACCAGAAAAGTGAGCTTGCTCAGAACAAAAGAACTATGCTTCCTAAACACGGGCCATATCTAGTTCAACTCTGCTTAGGATATTCACAAAAACAGTAGATCCTCTTCAGTCCAGTACACTGTACATACTGGGAACAGACGCCAGTGCTATTTGCCCTGTGTATGACAATGGGAGCAGAGTAGTGACTCTTCTTCCCAAAAAACAACTCTTGCTTGTAGGACCAGAAACTGCATGTGATTCAACTCCATTTAGGACTTAGAGAAATTGCTATCTCGCCTTACAAGAAACACACTCTGCTTTTGTGAAAAGAGCACTCTTCTACTCTACTGTGTTTCGTATAGGGCCAGAACAGTGAGCTTGCTCAGAACAAAAGAACTGTGCTTCCTACACACACAGGCCATATCTAGGTCAACTCTGCGTAGGAAACTGACAAGAACAGTAGCTCCTCTTCAGTCCAATACACTGTACTTGCTGGGAACAGACGCCAGTGCTATTTGCACTGTGTATGGAAATGGGAGCACAATAGTGACTCTTCTTACCAGAAAACAACTCTTGCTCTTAGGACCAGAAACTGCATGTGATTCAACTCCACTTAGGACTAGGAAACAAACGCTAGCTCACCTTACAAGAAACACACTCTGCTTTTGAGAATAGGGCACACTTCTACTCTATTGTGTTTCCTATGATGTCCGAACAGTGAGCATGCTCAGAAGAAAAGAACTCTGCTTCCTACACACACGGCCATATCTAGTTCAACTCTGCTTAGGAAACTGACAAGAACAGTAGCTCCTGTTCAGTCCAATACACTGTACTTGTTGGGAACAGACGCCAATGCTATTTGCACTGTGTACGGCAATGGGAGCACAATAGTGACTCTTATTACCACAAAACAACTCTTGCTCGTAGGAACAGTAACTGCATGTGATTCAACTCTATTTCTGACTGGGAAAGAAACACTAGCTTGCCTTAAAAGAAACACACTCTGCTTCTGAGAAAAGAGTACTCTTCTACTCTACTCTGTTTCCTATATGGCCAGAACAGTGAGCTTGCTCAGAACAAAAGAACTGTGCTTCCTACACACACGGCCATATCTAGTTCAATTCTGCTTAGGAAACTGACAAGAACAGTAGCTCCTCTTCAGTCCAATACACTGTACTTGCTGGGAGCAGACGCGTGTGCTATTTGCACTGTGTATGGCAATGGGAGCACAATAGTGACTCTTCTTACCAGAAAACAACTCTTGCTCGTAGGACCAAAAACTGCATGTGATTCAACTCCATTTAGGACTGGGAAATAAACGCTAGCTCGCCTTAAAGGAAAAACACTCTGCTTTTGAGAAAAGAGCACTCTTCTACTCTACTGTGTTTCCTATAGGGCCAGAACAGTGAGCTTGCTCAGAACAAAAGTACTGTGCTTCCTACACACACGGGCCATATATAGTTCAACTCTGGTTAGGAAACTGACGAGAACAGTAGCTCCTCTTCAGTCCAATACACTGTACTTTCTGGGAACAGACGCGAGTGCTATTTGCACTGTGTATGGAAATGGGAGCACAATAGTGACTTTCATTACCAGAAAACAACTCTTGCTCGTAGGACCAAAAACTGCATGGGATTCAAATCCATTTAAGACTGGGAAACAAACGCTAGCTTGCCTTACAAGGAACACACTCTGCTTTTGAGAAAAGAGCACTCTTCTACTCTACTGTGTTTCCTACAGGACCAGAAAAGTGAGCTTGCTCAGAACAAAAGAACTATGCTTCCTACACACGGGCCATATCTAGTTCAACTCTGCTTAGGATACTCACAAGAACAGTAGATCCTCTTCAGTCCAGTACTCTGTACATACTGGGAACAGACGCCAGTGCTATTTGCCCTGTGTATGACAATGGGAGCAGAGTAGTGACTCTTCTTACCAGAAAACAACTCTTGATCGTAGGACTAGAAACTGAATGTGATTCAACTCCATTTAGGACTTAGAGAAATTGCTATCTCGCCTTACAAGAAACACACTCTGCTTTTGAGAAAAGAGCACTCTTCTACTCTACTGTGTTTCGTATAGGGCCAGAACAGTGAGCTTGCTCAGAACAAAAGAACTGTGCTTCCTACACACACAGGCCATATCTAGGTCAACTCTGCTTAGGAAACTGACAAGGACAGTAGCTCCTCTTCAGTCCAATACACTGTACTTACTGGGAACAGACGCCAGTGCTAATTGCACTGTGTATGGAAATGGGAGCACAATAGTCACTCTTCTTACAAGTAAACAACTCTTGCTCTTAGGACCAGAAACTGCATGTGATTCAACTCCACTTAGGACTAGGAAAGAAACGCTAGCTCACCTTACAAGAAACACGCTCTGCTTTTGAGAATAGGGCACAATTCTACTCTACTGTGTTTCCTATGATGTCCGAACAGTGAGCATGCTCAGAAGAAAAGAACTGTGCTTCCTACACACACGGCCATATCTAGTTCAACTCTGCTTAGGAAAGTGACAAGAACAGTAGCTCCTGTTCAGTCCAATACACTGTACTTGTTGGGAACAGACGCCAGTGCTATTTGCACTGTGTACGGCAATGGGAGCACAATAGTGACTCTTCTTACCACAAAACAACTCTTGCTCGTAGGAACAGTAACTGCATGTGATTCAACTCTATTTCTGACAGGGAAAGAAACTCTAGCTTGCCTTAAAAGAAACACACTCTGCTTCTGAGAAAAGAGTACTCTTCTACTCTACTCTGTTTCCTATATGGCCAGAACAGTGAGCTTGCTCAGAACAAAAGAACTGTGCTTCCTACACACACGGCCATATCTAGTTCAATTCTGCTTAGGAAACTGACAAGAACAGTAGCTCCTCTTCAGTCCAATACACTGTACTTGCTGGGAGCAGACGCGTGTGCTATTTGCACTGTGTATGGAAATGGGAGCGCAATAGTGACTCTTCTTACCAGAAAACAACTCTTGCTCGTAGGACCAAAAACTGCATGTGATTCAACTCCATTTAGGACTGGGAAATAAACGCTAGCTCGCCTTACAAGAAAAACACTCTGCTTTTGAGAAAAGAGCACTCTTCTACTCTACTGTGTTTCCTATAGGGCCAGAACCGTGAGCTTGCTCAGAACAAAAGTACTGTGCTTCCTACACACACGGGCCATATCTAGTTCAACTCTGGTTAGGAAACTGACGAGAACAGTAGCTCCTCTTCAGTCCAATATACTGTACTTTCTGGGAACAGATGCGAGTGCTATTTGCACTGTGTATGGAAATGGAAGCACAATAGTGACTTTCATTACCAGAAAACAACTCTTGCTCGTAGGACCAAAAACTGCAGGTGATTCAACTCCATTTAAGACTGGGAAACAAATGCTAGCTTGGCTTACAAGAAACAGGCTCTGCTTTTGAGAATAGGGCACACTTCTACTCTACTGTGTTTCCTATGGGGTACAAACAGTGAGCTTGCTCAGAACAAAAGAACTGTACTTCCTACACACATGGCCATATGTAGTTCAATTCAGCTTAGGAAACTGACAAGAACAGTAGATCCTCTTCAGTCCAATACACTGTACATGCTGGGAATGGACGCCAGTGCTATTTGCCCTGTGCATGACAATGGGAGCGCAATAGTGACTCTTCTTACCAGAAAACAACTCTTGCTCCTAGGACCAAAAACTGCATATGATTCAACTTCATTTAGGACTGGGAAACAAACGCTAGCTCGCCTTACAAGAAACACACTCTGCTTTTGAGAAAAGAGCACTCTTCTACTCTACAGTTTTTCCTATAGGGCCAGAACAGTGAGCTTGCTCAGAACAAAAGAACTGTGCTTCCAACAAACACGGGCCATATCTAGTACAACTCTGCTTAGGAAACTGACAAGAACAGTACCTCCTCTTCAGTACAATACACTGTACATGCTGGGAACAGACGCGAGTGCTATTTGCACTGTGTATGGCAAAGGGAGCGCAATAGTGACTCTTCTTACCAGAAAACAACTCTTGCTCCCAGGAACACAAACTGCATGTGTATTTCAACTCCATTTAGGACTGGGAAACAAACGCTAGCTCGCCTTACAAGAAACACACTCTGCTTTTGAGAAAAGAGCACTCTTCTACTCTACTGTGTTTCCTATGGGTTTCGAACAGTGAGCTTGCTCAGAACAAAAGAACTGTGCTTCCTACACACACGGGAAATATCTAGTTCAATTCTACTTAGGAAACTGACAAGAACAGTAGATCCTCTTCAGTCCAATACACTGTACTTGCTGGGAACAGACGCCAGTGCTATTTGCACTGTGTATGACAATGGGAGCGCAATTGGAACTTTCCTTACCAGAGAACATCTCTTGCTCGTAGGACCCAAAACTGCATGTGATTCAACTCCATTTAGGACTGGGAAACAAACGCTAGCTCGCCTTACAAGAAACACACTCTGCTTTTGAGAAAAGAGCACTCTTCTACTCTACTGTGTTTCCTATGGGTTTCGAACAGTGAGCTTGCTCAGAACAAAAGAACTGTGCTTCCTACACACACGGGACATATCTAGTTCAATTCTACTTAGGAAACTGACAAGAACAGTAGATCCTCTTCAGTCCAATACACTGTACTTGCTGGGAACAGACGCCAGTGCTATTTGCACTGTGTATGACAATGGGAGCGCAATTGGAACTTTCCTTACCAGAGAACAACTCTTGCTCGTAGGACCCAAAACTGCATGTGATTCAACTCCATTTAGGACTGGGAAACAAACGCTAGCTCGCCTTACAAGAAACACACTGTGCTTTTGAGAAAAGAGCACTCTTCTACTCTACATGTTTCCTATATCGCCAGAATAGTGAACTTGCTCAGAACAAATAAACTGGGCTTCCTACACACACGGCCATATCTAGTTCAATTCTGCTTAGGAAACTGACAAGAACAATAGATCCTCTTCAGTCCAATACACTGTACTTGCTGGGAACAGACGCCAGTGCTATTTGCCCTGTGTATGACAGTGGGAGCACAATAGTGACTCTTCAAGCCAGAAAACAACTCTTTCACGTAGTACCAAAATCTGCATGTGTTTCAACTCCATTTAGGACTGGGAAACAAACAGTAGCTCGCCTTAGAAGAAACACACTCTGCTTTTGAGAAAAGAGCACTCTTCTACTCTACTGTGTTTCCTCTAGGGCCAGAACAGTGAGCTTGCTCAGAACAAATGAACTGTGCTTCCTACACACACGGACCATATCTAGTTCAACTCTGCTTTGGAAACTGACAAGAACAGTATATCCTCTTCAGTCCAATACACTGTACATGCTGGGAACAGACGCCAGTGCTATTTGCCCTGTGTATGAAAATGGGAGCGTAATATTGACTCTTCTTACCAGAAAACAACTCTTGCTTGTAAGACCAGAAACTCCATGGGATTGAACTCCATGTAGGACGGGGAAACAAACGCTAGCTCTCCTTACAAGAAACACACTCTGCTTTTGAGAAAAGAGCACTCTTCTAGTCTACTGTGTTTACTATGGAGTCGAACAGTGAGCTTGCTCAGAACAAATGAACTGTGCTTCCTACACACACGAGCCATATCTAGTTCAACTCTGCTTAGGAAAGTGACAAGAACAGTAGATCCTCTTCTGTCCAATACACTGTACTTGCTGGTAACAGACGCGAGTGCTATTTGTACTGTGTATGGCAATGGGAGCGC
Source organism: Peromyscus eremicus (assembly GCF_949786415.1). NCBI lineage: Eukaryota > Metazoa > Chordata > Mammalia > Rodentia > Cricetidae > Peromyscus > Peromyscus eremicus. The sequence continues at coordinate 12,478 of NW_026734618.1, forward strand.
AATAGTGACTCTTTTTACCTGAAAACAACTCTTGCTCGTAGGACCAGAAACTGCATGTGATTCAACTCCACTTAGGACTAGGAAACAAACGCTAGCTCGCCTTACGAGAAACACGCTCTGCTTTTGAGAATAGGGCACACTTCTACTCTACTGTGTTTCCTATGGGGTCCAAACAGTGACCTTGTTCAGAACAAAAGAACTGTGCTTCCTACACACACGGGCCATATCTAGGTCAACTCTGCTTAAGATACTGACAAGAACAGTAGCTCCTCTTCATTCCATTACACTGTACTTGCTTGGAACAGACGTGAGTGCTATTTTCACTGTGTATGGAAATGGGAGCACAATAGTGACTCTTCTTATCAGAAAACAACTCTTGCTTTTAGGACCAGAAACTCCATGGGATTCAACTCCATGTAGGACGGGGAAACAAATGCTAGCTCTCCTTACAAGAAACACACTCTGCTTTTGAGAAAAGAGCACTCTTCTAGTCTACTGTGTTTACTATGGAGTCGAACAGTGAGCTTGCTCAGAACAAATGAACTGTGCTTCCTACACACACGGGCCATACCTAGTTCAACTCTGTTTAGGAAACTGACAAGAACAGTATCCCTCTTCAGTCCAATACACTGTACTTGCTGGGAACAGTCGCGAGTGCTATTTGCACTGTGAATGGCAAAGGTAGCACAATAGTGACTCTTCTTATCAGAAAACAACTCTTGCTCGTAGGACCAGAAACTGCATGGGATTCAACTCCTTTTAGTTCTGGGAAACAAACGCTAGCTCGCCTTACAAGAAACACACTCTGCTTTTGAGAAAAGAGCACTCTTCTACTCTACTGTGTTTCCTATAGGGCCAGAACAGAGAGTTTGCTCAGAACAAAAGAACTGTGCTTCCTACACACACGGGCCACATCTAGTTCAACTCTGCTTGGGAAAGTGACAAGAACAGTAGATCCTCTTCTGTCCAATACACTGTACATGCAGGGAACAGACGCCAGTGCTATTTGCACTGTGTTTGACAATGGGAGCACAACAGTGACTCTTCTTACCAGAAAACAACTCTTGCTCATAGGACCAGAAACTGCATGGGATTCAACTCCATTTAGGAATGGGAAACAAACACTAGCTCACCTTACAAGAAACACACTCTGCTTTTGAGAAAGGAGCACTCTTCTACTCTACTGTGTTTCCTATAGGGTCCGAACAGTGAGCTTGCTCAGAACAAAATAACTGTACTTCCTACACACATGGCCATATGTAGTTCAATTCTGCTTAGGAAACTGACAAGAACAGTAGATCCTCTTCAGTCCAATACACTGTACATGCTGGGAACAGACGCCAGTGCTGTTTGCCCTGTGTATGACAATGGAAGCACAGTAGTGACTCTTCTTACCAGAAAACAACTCTTGCTCATAGGACCAGAAACTGCATGTGTTTCAACTCCATTTAAGACTGGGAAAAAAATGCTAGCTCGCCTTAAAAGAAACACACTCTGCTTTTGAGAAAAGAGAACTCTTCTACTCTACTGTGTTTCCTATGGAGACCGAACAGTGAACTTGCTCAGAACAAAAGAACTGCTTCCTACACACACGCGCCATATCTAGTCCAACTCTGCTTAGGAAACTGACAAGAACAGTAGATCCTCTTCAGTCCAATACACTGTAATTGCTGGGAACAGAATCGAGTGCTCTTTGCTCTGTGTATGGCAATGGGAGCGCAATAGTGACTCTTCTTACCAGAAAACAACGCTTGCTCGTAGGACCAGAAACTGCATGTGATTCAAATCCATTTAGGACTGGGAAACAAATACTAGCTCGCCTTACAAGAAACACACTCTGCTTTTGAGAAAAGAGCACTCCTCTACTCTACTGTGTTTCCTATAGGGCCAGAACAGTGAGCTGGCTCAGAACAAAAGAACTGTGCTTCCTACACACACGGGCCATATCTAGTTCAAGTCTGCTTAAGAAACTGACAAGAACAGCAGCTCCTCTTCAGTCCAATACACTGTACCTGCTGGGAAAAGACGCCAGTGCTATTTGCACTGTGTATGACAATGGGAGCACAGTAGTGACTCTTCTTACCAGAAAACAACATTTGCTCGTAGGACCAGTAACTGCATGTGATACAACTCCATTTAAGACTGGGAAAAAAAGCTAGCTCGCCTTACAAGAAACACACTCTGCTTTTGAGAAAAGAGCACTCTTCTACTCTACTGTGTTTCCTATGGGGTCTGAAGAGTGAGCTTGCTCAGAACAAAAGAACTGTGCTTCCTACACACACCGGACATATCTAGTTCAACTCTGCTTAGGAAACTGACAAGAACAGTAGATCCTCTTCAGTCCAATACACTGTACATGCTGGGAACAGAGGCCAGTGCTATTTGCCCTGTGTATGAAAATGGGAGCGCAATACTGACTCTTCTTACCAGAAAACAACTCTTGCTTGTAGGACCAGAAACTGCATGGGATTCAACTTCATTTAGGACTGGGAAACAAACGCTAGCTCGCCTTACAAGAAACACACTCTGCTTTTGAGAAAAGAGCACTCTTCTACTCTACTGTGTTTACTATGGAGTCGAACAGTGAGCTTGCTCAGAACAAAAGAACTGTGCTTCCTACACACACAGGCCATACCTAGTTCAACTCTGTTTAGGAAACTGACAAGAACAGTATCCCTCTTGAGTCCAATACACTGTACTTGCTGGGAACAGTCGCGAGTGCTATTTGCACTGTGTATGGGAATGGGAGCGCAACAGTGACTCTTCTTATCAGAAAACAACTCTTGCTCATAGGACCAGAAACTGCATGGGATTCAACTCCTTTTAGGACTGGGAAACAAACGCTAGCTCGCCTTACAAGAAACACACTCTGCTTTTGAGAAAAGAGCACTCTTCTACTCTACTGTGTTTCCTTTAGGGCCAGAACAGAGAGTTTGCTCAGAACAAAAGAACTGTGCTTCCTACAAACACGGGCCATATCTAGTTCAACTCTGCTTAGGAAAATGACAAGAACAGTAGATCCGCTTCAGTCCAGTACACTGTACATGCTGGTAACAGACGCCAGTGCTATTTGACCTGTGTATGACAATGGGAGCACAATAGTGACTCTTCTTACCAGAAAACAACTCTTGCTCATAGGACCAGAAACTGCATGTGATTCAACTCCATATAGGACTGGGAAAAAATGCTATCTCGCCTTACAAGAAACACACTCTGCTTTTGAGAAAAGAGCACTCTTCTACTCTACTGTGTTTCCTATAGAACCAGAAGAGTGAGCTTGCTCAGAACAAAAGAACTGTGCTTCCTACACACACGGGCCATATCTAGTTCAACTCTGCTTAAGAAATAGACAAGAACAATAGCTCCTCTTCAGTCCAATACACTGTACTTGATGGGAACAGACGCAAGTGCTATTTGCACTGTGTATGGCAAAGGGAGCGCAATAGTGACTCTTCTTAACAAAAAAAAACTCTTGCTCGTAGGACCAGAAACTGCATGTGATTCAACTCCATTTAGGACTGGGAAACAAAAACTAGCTCGCCTTACAAGAAACACACTCTGCTTTTGAGAAAAGAGCACTCTTCTACTCTACTGTGTTTCCTATGGAGTCCGAAAAGTGAGCTTGCTCAGAACGAAAGAACTGTGATTCCTACACACACGGGCCATATCTAGTTCAACTCAGCTTATGAAACAGACAAGAAAAGTAGCTCCTCTTCAGTCCAATACACTGTACTTGCTGGGAACAGAATCGAGTGCTATTTGCTCTGTGTATGGCAATGGGAGCGCAATAGTGACTCTTCTTACCCGAAAACAACTCTTGATCATAAAAACAGAAACTGCATGTGATTCAACTCCATTTAGGACCTTGAAACAAACACTAGCTCGCCTTACAAGAAACACACTCTGCTTTTGAGAAAAGAGCACTCTTCTACTCTACTGTGTTTCCTATAGGGCCAGAAGATTGAGCTGGCTCAGAACAAAAGAACTGTGCTTCCTACACACACGGGACATATCTAGTTCAACTCTGCTTAGGAAACTGATAAGAACAGTAGATCCTCTTCAGTCTAATACACTGTACTTGCTGGGAACAGACGCCAGTGCTCTTTGCCCTGTGTATGACATTGGGAGCGCAATAGTGACTCTTCTTACCATAAAACAACTTTTGCTCATAGGACCAGAAACTGCATGTGATTCAACTCCATTTAGGAATGGGAAACAAACGCTAGCTCGCCTTACAAGAAACACACTCTGCTTTTGAGAAAAGAGCACTCTTCTACTCTACTGTGTTTCCTCCAGGGCCAGAACAGTGAGCTTGCTCAGAACAAAAGAACTGTGCTTCCTACACACACGGACAATATCTAGTTCAACTCTGCTTAGGAAACTGACAAGAACAGTAGGTCCTCTTCAGTCCAATACACTGTACATGCTGGGAACAGACGCCAGTGCTATTTGCATTGTGTTTGAAAATGGGAGCGCAGTAGTGATTCTTCTTACCAGAAAACAACTCTTGCTCGTAGGAGCAGAAACTGCATGTGATTCAACTTCATTTAGGACTGGGAAAAAACGCTCACTTGCCTTACAAGAAACACACTCTGCTTTTGAGAAAAGAGCACTTATCTATTCTACTGTGTTTCCTATAGGGCCAGAACAGTGAGCTTGCTCAGAACAAAAGAACTGTACTTCCTACACACATGGCCATATCTAGTTCAATTCTGCTTAGGAAACTGACAAGAACAGTAGATCCTCTTCAGTCCCATACACTGTACATGCTGGGAACAGACGCCAGTGCTATTTGCACAGTGTATGACAATGGGAGCGCAATAGTGACTCTTCTTACCAGAAAACAACTCTTGCTCCTATGACCAGAAACTGCATGGGATTCAACTCCATTTAGGACTGGGAAACAAACACTAGCTCACCTTACAAAAAACACACTCTGCTTTTGAGAAAGGAGCACTCTTCTACTCTACTGTGTTTCCTATGGGGTCCGAACAGTGAGCTTGCTCAGAACAAAATAACTGTACTTCCTACACACATGGCCATATGTAGTTCAATTCTGCTTAGGAAACTGACACTGAACAGTAGATCCTCTTCAGTCCAATACACTGTACATGCTGAGAACATACGCCAGTGCTGTTTGCACTGTGTATGACAATGGAAGCGCAGTAGTGACTCTTCTTACCAGAAAACAACTCTTGCTCATAGGACCAGAAACTGCATGTGTTTCAACTCCATTTAAGACTGGGAAAAAATGCTAGCTCGCCTTAAAAGAAACACACTCTGCTTTTGAGAAAAGAGAACTCTTCTACTCTACTGTGTTTCCTATGGAGACCGAACAGTGAGCTTGCTCAGAACAAAAGAACTGCTTCCTACACACACGCGCCATGTCTAGTCCAACTCTGCTTAGGAAACTGACAAGAACAGTAGATCCTCTTCAGTCCAATACACTGTAATTGCTGGGAACAGAACCGAGTGCTCTTTGCTCTGTGTATGGCAATGGGAGCGCAATAGTGACTCTTCTTACCAGAAAACAACGCTTGCTCGTAGGACCAGAAAATGCATGTGATTCAAATCCATTTAGGACTGGGAAACAAACACTAGCTCGCCTTAGAAGAAACACACTCTGCTTTTGAGAAAAGAGCACTCCTCTACTCTACTGTGTTTCCTATAGGGCCAGAACAGTGAGCTTGCTCAGATCAAAAGAACTGTGCTTCCTACACACACGGGCCATATCTAGTTCAACTCTGCTTTGGAAACTGAGAAGAACAATAGATCCTCTTCAGTCCAATACACTGTACACGCTGGGAACAGACGCCAGTGCTATTTGCACTGTGTATGACAATGGGAGCACAGTAGTGACTCTTCTTACCAGAAAACAACATTTGCTCGTAGGACCAGTAACTGCATGTGATACAACTCCATTTAAGACTGGGAAAAAAAGCTAGCTCGCCTTACAAGAAACACACTCTGCTTTTGAGAAAGAGCACTCTTCTACTCTACTGTGTTTCCTATGGGGTCTGAAGAGTGAGCTTGCTCAGAACAAAAGAACTGTGCCTCCTAAACACACGGGCCATATCTAGTTCAACTCTGCTTAGGAAACTGACAAGAACAGTACCCCCTCTTCTGTCCAATACACTGTACTTGCTGGGAACAGAATCGAGTGCTATTAGCTCTGTGTATGGCAATGGGAGCGCAATAGTGACTCTTCTTACCAGACAACAACTCTTGCTCATAGAAACAGAAACTGCATGTGATTCAACTCCATTTAGGACCTTGAAACAAACACTAGCTCGCCTTACCTGAAACACACTCTGCTTTTGAGAAAAGAGCACTCTTCTACTCCACTGTGTTTCCTATAGGGCCAGAAGAGTGAGCTGGCTCAGAACAAAAGAACTGTGCTTCCTACACACACGGGCCATATCTAGTTCAACTCTGCTTAGGAAACTGATAAGAACAGTAATCCTCTTCAGTCCAATACACTGTACTTGCTGCGAACAGACGCCAGTGCTCTTTGCCCTGTGTATGACATTGGGAGCGCAATAGTGACTCTTCTTACCATAAAACAACTCTTGCTCATAGGACCAGAAACTGCATGTGATTCAACTCCATTTAGGACTGGGAAACAAACGCTAGCTCACCTTATAAGAAACACACTCTGCTTTTGAGAAAAGAGCACTCTTCTACTCTACTGTGTTTCGCACATGGCCAGAACAGTGAGCTTGCTCAGAACAAAAGAACTGTGCTTCCTACACACACGGACAATATCTAGTTCAACTCTGCTTATGAAACTGAAAAGAACAGTAGGTCCTCTTCAGTCCAATACACTGTACATGCTGGGAACAGACGCCAGTGCTATTTGCATTGTGTTTGAAAATGGGAGCGCAGTAGTAATTCTTCTTACCAGAAAACAACCCTTGCTTGTAGGACCAGAAACTGCATGAGATTCAACTTCATTTAGGACTGGGAAAAAACGCTCACTTGCCTTACAAGAAACACACTCTGCTTTTGAGAAAAGAGCACTCATCTATTCTACTGTGTTTCCTACAGGGCCAGAACAGTGAGCTTGCTCAGAACAAAAGAACTGTACTTCCTACACACATGGCCATATCTAGTTCAATTCTGCTTAGGAAACTGACAAGAACAGTAGATCCTCTTCAGTCCAATACACTGTACTTGCTGGGAACAGACGCCAGTGCTATTTGCCCTGTGTATGACAATGGGAGCGAAATAGTGACTCTTCTTACCAGAAAACAACTCTTGCTCCTAGGACCAGAAACTGCATGTGATACAACTCCATTTAAGACTGGGAAAAAAAGCTAGCTCGCCTTACAAGAAACACACTCTGCTTTTGAGAAAAGAGCACTCTTCTACTCTACTGTGTTTCCTATGGGGTCTGAAGAGTGAGCTTGCTCAGAACAAAAGAACTGTGCTTCCTACACACACGGGCCATATCTAGTTCAACTCTGCTTAGTAAACTGACAAGAACAGTACCCCCTCTTCTGTCCAATACACTGTACTTGCTGGGAACAGACGCGAGTGCTATTTGCACTGTGTTTGGCAATGGGAGCGCAATAGTGACTCTTCTTACCAGAAAACAACTCTTGCTCATAGAAACAGAACCTGCATGTGATTCAACTCCATTTAGGACCTTGAAACAAACACTAGCTCGCCTTACTTGAAACACACTCTGCTTTTGAGAAAAGAGCACTCTTCTACTCCACTGTGTTTCCTATAGGGCCAGAAGAGTGAGCTGGCTCAGAACAAAAGAACTGTGCTTCCTACACACACGGGCCATATCTAGTTCAATTCTGCTTAGGAAACTGACAAGAACAGTAGCTCCTCTTCAGTCCAATACACTGTACTTGCTGGGAACAGACGCCAGTGCTATTTGCCCTGTGTATGACAATGGGAGCGAAATAGTGACTCTTCTTACCAGAAAACAACTCTTGCTCCTAGGACCAGAAACTGCATGTGGTTCAACTCCATTTAGGACTCGGAAAAAAAGCTCACTCGCCTTACAAGAAATACACTCTGCTTTTGAGAAATGAGCACTCATCTACTCTACTATGTTTCCTATAAGTTCTGAGAGTGAGCTTGCTCAGAACAAAAGAACTGTGCTTCCTACACACACGGGCCATATCTAGTTCAACTCTGCTTAGGAAACTGACAGGAACAGTAGATCCTCTTCAGTCCAATACACTGTACTTGCTGGGAGCAGATGCGAGTGCTATTTGCACTGTGTATGGCAATGGGAGCGCAATAGTGACTCTTCTTACCAGAAAACAACTCTTGCTCGTACGACCAGAAACTGCATGTGATTCAACTCCATTTAGGACTGGGAAACAAACGCTAGTTCGCCTTACAAGAAACACACTCTGCTTTTGAGAAAAGAGCACTCTGCTACTCTACTGTGTTTCCTATAGGGCCAGAACAGTGAGCTTGCTCAGAACAAAAGAACTGTGCTTCCTACACACACGGGCCATATCTAGTTCAACTCTGCATAGGAAACTGACAAGAACAGTAGATCCTCTTCAGTCCAATACACTGTACTTGCTGGGAACCGAATCGAGTGCTATTTGCTCTGTGTATGTCAATGGGAGCACAATAGTGTCTCTTCTTAACAGAAAACAACTCTTGCTCCTAGGAACAGACATTGCATGGGATTCAACTCCATTTAGGACCTTGAAACAAACACTAGCTGGCCTTACAAGAAACACACTCTGCTTTTGAGAAAAGAGCACTCTGCTATTCTACTGTGTTTCCTATAGGGCCAGAACAGTGAGCTGGCTCAGAACAAAAGAACTGTGCTTCCTACACACACGGGCCATATCTAGTTCAACTCTGCTTAGGAAACTGACAAGAACAGTAGATCCTCTTCAGTCCAATACACTGTACATGCTGGGAACAGAGGCCAGTGCTATTTGCCCTGTGTATGAAAATGGGAGCACAATACTGACTCTTCTTACCAGAAAACAACTCTTGCTTGTAGGACCAGAAACTGCATGGGATTCAACTTCATTTAGGACTGGGAAACAAACGCTAGCTCGCCTTACAAGAAACACACTCTGCTTTTGAGAAAAGAGCACTCTTCTACTCTACTGTGTTTACTATGGAGTCGAACAGTGAGCTTGCTCAGAACAAAAGAACTGTGCTTCCTACACACACAGGCCATACCTAGTTCAACTCTGTTTAGGAAACTGACAAGAACAGTATCCCTCTTGAGTCCAATACACTGTACTTGCTGGGAACAGTCGCGAGTGCTATTTGCACTGTGTATGGGAATGGGAGCGCAATAGTGACTCTTCTTATCAGAAAACAACTCTTGCTCATAGGACCAGAAACTGCATGGGATTCAACTCCTTTTAGGACTGGGAAACAAACGCTAGCTCGCCTTACAAGAAACACACTCTGCTTTTGAGAAAAGAGCACTCTTCTACTCTACTGTGTTTCCTTTAGGGCCAGAACAGAGAGTTTGCTCAGAACAAAAGAACTGTGCTTCCTACAAACACGGGCCATATCTAGTTCAACTCTGCTTAGGAAAATGACAAGAACAGTAGATCCGCTTCAGTCCAGTACACTGTACATGCTGGTAACAGACGCCAGTGCTATTTGACCTGTGTATGACAATGGGAGCACAATAGTGACTCTTCTTACCAGAAAACAACTGTTGCTCATAGGACCAGAAACTGCATGTGATTCAACTCCATATAGGACTGGGAAAAAATGCTATCTCGCCTTACAAGAAACACACTCTGCTTTTGAGAAAAGAGCACTCTTCTACTCTACTGTGTTTCCTATAGGGCCAGAAGAGTGAGCTTGCTCAGAACAAAAGAACTGTGCTTCCTACACACACGGGCCATATCTAGTTCAACTCTGCTTAAGAAATAGACAAGAACAATAGCTCCTCTTCAGTCCAATACACTGTACTTGATGGGAACAGACGCAAGTGCTATTTGCACTGTGTATGGCAAAGGGAGCGCAATAGTGACTCTTCTTACCAGAAAAAAACTCTTGCTCGTAGGACCAGAAACTGCATGTGATTCAACTCCATTTAGGACTGGGAAACAAAAACTAGCTCGCCTTACAAGAAACACACTCTGCTTTTGAGAAAAGAGCACTCTTCTACTCTACTGTGTTTCCTATGGAGTCCGAAAAGTGAGCTTGCTCAGAACGAAAGAACTGTGATTCCTACACACACGGGCCATATCTAGTTCAACTCAGCTTATGAAACAGACAAGAAAAGTAGCTCCTCTTCAGTCCAATACACTGTACTTGCTGGGAACAGAATCGAGTGCTATTTGCTATGTGTATGGCAATGGGAGCGCAATAGTGACTCTTCTTACCCGAAAACAACTCTTGATCATAGAAACAGAAACTGCATGTGATTCAACTCCATTTAGGACCTTGAAACAAACACTAGCTCGCCTTACAAGAAACACACTCTGCTTTTGAGAAAAGAGCACTCTTCTACTCTACTGTGTTTCCTATAGGGCCAGAAGATTGAGCTGGCTCAGAACAAAAGAACTGTGCTTCCTACACACACGGGACATATCTAGTTCAACTCTGCTTAGGAAACTGATAAGAACAGTAGATCCTCTTCAGTCTAATACACTGTACTTGCTGGGAACAGACGCCAGTGCTCTTTGCCCTGTGTATGATATTGGGAGCGCAATAGTGACTCTTCTTACCATAAAAGAACTTTTGCTCATAGGACCAGAAACTGCATGTGATTCAACTCCATTTAGGAATGGGAAACAAACGCTAGCTCGCCTTACAAGAAACACACTCTGCTTTTGAGAAAAGAGCACTCTTCTACTCTACTGTGTTTCCTCCAGGGCCAGAACAGTGAGCTTGCTCAGAACAAAAGAACTGTGCTTCCTACACACACGGACAATATCTAGTTCAACTCTGCTTAGGAAACTGACAAGAACAGTAGGTCCTCTTCAGTCCAATACACTGTACATGCTGGGAACAGACGCCAGTGCTATTTGCATTGTGTTTGAAAATGGGAGCGCAGTAGTGATTCTTCTTACCAGAAAACAACTCTTGCTCGTAGGACCAGAAACTGCATGTGATTCAACTTCATTTAGGACTGGGAAAAAACGCTCGCTTGCCTTACAAGAAACACACTCTGCTTTTGAGAAAAGAGCACTCATCTATTCTACTGTGTTTCCTATAGGGCCAGAACAGTGAGCTTGCTCAGAACAAAAGAACTGTACTTCCTACACACATGGCCATATCTAGTTCAATTCTGCTTAGGAAACTGACAAGAGCAGTAGATCCTCTTCAGTCCAATACACTGTACATGCTGGGAACAGACGCCAGTGCTATTTGCACTGTGTATGACAATGGGAGCGCAATAGTGACTCTTCTTACCAGAAAACAACTCTTGCTCCTATGACCAGAAACTGCATGGGATTCAACTCCATTTAGGACTGGGAAACAAACACTAGCTCACCTTACAAAAAACACACTCTGCTTTTGAGAAAGGAGCACTCTTCTACTCTACTGTGTTTCCTATAGGGTCCGAACAGTGAGCTTGCTCAGAACAAAATAACTGTACTTCCTACACACATGGCCATATGTAGTTCAATTCTGCTTAGGAAACTGACACTGAACAGTAGATCCTCTTCAGTCCAATACACTGTACATGCTGAGAACATACGCCAGTGCTGTTTGCACTGTGTATGACAATGGAAGCGCAGTAGTGACTCTTCTTACCAGAAAACAACTCTTGCTCATAGGACCAGAAACTGCATGTGTTTCATCTCCATTTAAGACTGGGAAAAAAATGCTAGCTCGCCTTAAAAGAAACACACTCTGCTTTTGAGAAATGAGAACTCTTCTACTCTACTGTGTTTCCTATGGAGACCGAACAGTGAGCTTGCTCAGAACAAAAGAACTGCTTCCTAACCACACGCGCAATAACTAGTCCAACTCTGCTTAGGAAACTGACAAGAACAGTATATCCTCTTCAGTCCAATACACTGTACTTGCTGGGAACAGAATCGAGTGCTCTTTGCTCTGTTTATGGCAATGGGAGCGCAATAGTGACTCTTCTTACCAGAAAACAACTCTTGCTCGTAGGACCAGAAACTGCATGTGATTCAACTCCATTTAGGACTGGGAAACAAACACTAGCTCGCCTTTCAAGAAACACACTCTGCTTTTGAGAAAAGAGCACTCTTCTACTCTACTGTGTTTCCTATGGAGTCCGAAAAGTGAGCTTGTTCAGAACGAAAGAACTGTGCTTCCTACACACACGGGCCATATCTAGTTCAACTCAGCTTACGAAACAGATAAGAAGAGTAGCTCCTCTTCAGTCCAATACACTGTACTTGCTGGGAACAGAATCGAGTGCTATTAGCTCTGTGTATGGCAATGGGAGCGCAATAGTGACTCTTCTTACCAGAAAACAACTCTTGCTCATAGAAACAGAAACTGCATGTGATTCAACTCCATTTAGGACCTTGAAACAAACACTAGCTCGCCTTACCTGAAACACACTCTGCTTTTGAGAAAAGAGCACTCTTCTACTCCACTGTGTTTCCTATAGGGCCAGAAGAGTGAGCTGGCTCAGAACAAAAGAACTGTGCTTCCTACACACACGAGCCATATCTAGTTCAACTCTGCTTAGGAAACTGATAAGAACAGTAATCCTCTTCAGTCCAATACACTGTACTTGCTGGGAACAGACGCCAGCGCTCTTTGCCCTGTGTATGACATTGGGAGCGCAATAGTGACTCTTCTTACCATAAAACAACTCTTGCTCATAGGACCAGAAACTGCATGTGATTCAACTCCATTTAGGACTGTGAAACAAACGCTAGCTCGCCTTACAAGAAACACACTCTGCTTTTGAGAAAAGAGCACTATTCTACTCTACTGTGTTTCGCACATGGCCAGAACAGTGAGCTTGCTCAGAACAAAAGAACTGTGCTTCCTACACACACGGAAAATATCTAGTTCAACTCTGCTTATGAAACTGACAAGAACAGTAGGTCCTCTTCAGTCCAATACACTGTACATGCTGGGAACAGAGGCCAGTGCTATTTGCATTGAGTTTGAAAATGGGAGCACAGTAGTAATTCTTCTTACCAGAAAACAACCCTTGCTCCTAGGACCAGAAACTGCATGAGATTCAACTTCATTTAGGACTGGGAAAAAACGCTCGCTTGCCTTACAAGAAACACACTCTGCTTTTGAGGAAAGAGCACGCATCTATTCTACTGTGTTTCCTATAAGGCCAGAACAGTGAGCTTGATCAGAAAAAAAGAACTGTACTTCCTACACACATGGCCATATCTAGTTCAATTCTGCTGAGGAAACTGACAAGAACAGTAGATCCTCTTCAGTCCAATACACTGTACTTGCTGGGAAGAGACGCCAGTGCTATTTGCCTGTGTATGACAATGGGAGCGAAATAGTGACTCTTATTACCAGAAAACAACTCTTGCTCGTAGGACCAGAAACTGCGTGTGATTCAACTCCATTTAGGACTGGGAAAAAAAGCTCACTCGCCTTACAAGAAACACACTCTGCTTTTGAGAAACGAGCACTCATCTACTCTACTATGTTTCCTATAGGTTCTGAGAGTGAGCTTGCTCAGAACAAAAGAACTGTGCTTCCTACACACACGCGCCATATCTAGTTCAACTCTGCTTAGGAAACTGACAGGAACAGTAGATCCTCTTCAGTCCAATACACTGTACTTGCTGGGAACCCAATCGAGTGCTATTTGCTCTGTGTATGTCAATGGGAGCGCAATAGTGACTCTTCTTAACAGAAAACAACTCTTGCTCGTAGGACCCAAAACTGCATATGATTCAACTCCATTTAGGACTGGGAAACAAACCCTAGGTCGCTTTACAGGAAACACACTCTGCTTTTGAAAAAAGAGCACTCTTCTACTCTACGTGTTTCCTGTAGCGCAAGAACAGTGAACTTGCTCAGAACAAAAGAACTGGGCTTTGTACACACACGGCCATATCTAGTTCAATTCTGCTTAGGAAACTGACAAGAACAGTAGATCCTCTTCAGTCCAATACACTGTACATGCTGGGAACAGAATCGTGTGCTATTTGCTCTGTGTATGGCAATGGGAGCGCAAAAGTGACTCTTCTTACCAGAAATCAACTCTTGCTCGTAGCTACAGAAACTGCATGTGATTCAACTCCATTTAGGAATGGGAAACACACTAGCTTGCCTTACAAGAAACTCACTCTGCTTTTGAGAAAAGAGTAAACTTCTACTCTACTGTGTTTCCTAAGGGGTCCGAAAAGTAAGCTTGCTCAGAACAAAAGAACTGTGCTTCACACACACGGGCAATATCTAGTTCAACTCTGCTTAGGAAAAGGACAAGAACAGTAGCTCCTCTTCTGTCCAATACACTATACTTGCTGGGAACAGACGGGAGTGTTATTTGCTCTGTGTATGGCAATGATAGCACAATAGTGACTCTTCTTACCAGAAAACAACTCTTGCTCGTAGGACCAGAAACTGCATGTGATTCAACTCCATTTATGACGGGGAAAAAAACGCTAGCTCGCCTTAAAAGAAACACACTCTGCTTTTGAGAAAAGAGCACTCTTCTACTCTACTGTTTTTCCTCCAGGGCCAGAACAGTGAACTTGCTCAGAACAAAAGAACTGTGCTTCCTACACACACTGGCCATATCTAGTTCAACTCTGCTTAAGAAACTGACAAGAACAGTAGATCCTCTTCAGGCCAATACACTGTACATGCTGCGAACAGATGCAAGCGCTATTTGCCCTGTGTATGACAAAGGGAGTGCAATAGTGACTCCTCTTACCAGAAAACAACTCTTGCTAGTAGGACCAGAAACTGCATGTGAATCAACTCCATTTAGGACTGGGATACAAACGCTAGCTCACCTTACAAGAAACACACTCTGCTTTTGAGAAAAGAGCACTCTTCTACTCTACTGTGTTTCCTATGGTGTCTGAACAGTGAGCTTGCTCTGAACAAAATAACTTTGCTTCCTACACACACAGGCCATATCTAGTTCAACTCCACTTAGGAAACTGACAAGAACAGTACCCCCTATTCTGTCCAATACACTGTACTTGCTGGGAACAGACGCCAGTGCTATTTGCACTGTGTATGGCAATGGGAGCGCAATAGTGACTCTTCTTAGCAGAAAACATCTCTTGCTGGTAGGAAGAGAAACTGCATGTGATTCAATACCATTTAGGACTGGGAAACAAACGCTAGTTCGCCTTACAAGAAACACACTCTGCTTTTGAGAAAGAGCACTCTTCCACTCTACTGTGTTTTCTATAGGGCCAGAACAGTGAGCATGCTCAGAACAAAAGAACTGTGCTTCCTACACACGGGCCAAATCTAGTTCAACTCTGCTTAGGAAACTGACAAGAACAGTAGAGCCTCTTCAGTCCAATACACTGTACATGCTGGAAACAGTCGCCAGTGCTATTTGCATTGAGTATGACAATGGGAGCACAGTAGTGACTCTTCTTACCAGAAAACAACTCTTGCTCGTAGGACCAGAAACTGCATGTGATTCAACTCCATTTAGGACTGGGAAACAAATGCTAGCTCGCCTTACAAGAAACACACTCTGCTTTTGAGAAAAGAGCACTCTTCTACTCTACTGTGTTTCCTGTAGGGCAAGAACAGTGAGCTTGCTCAGAACAAAAGAACTGTGTTTAATACACACACAGGACATATCTAGTTCAACTCTGCTTAGGAAACTGACAAGAACAGTATCTCCTCTTCAGTCCAACACACTGTACTTGCTGGGAGCAGACGCGAGTGCTATTTGCACTGTGTATTTCAATGGGAGCACAATAGTTACTCTTTTTACCAGAAAGCAACTCTTGCTCGTAGGACCAGAAACTGCATGGGATTCCACTCCGTTTCTGACTGTGAAACAAACACTAGCTAGCCTTACAAGAAACACACTCTGCTTTTGAGAAAAGAGCACTCTTCTACACTACTGTGTTTCCTATGTGGTCCGAACAGTGAGCTTGCACAGAACAAAACAACTGTTCTTCCTACACACACGGGCCCTATCTAGTTCAACTATGCTTATGAAACTGACAGGAACAGTAGATCCTCTTCAGTCCAATACACTGTACATGCTTGGAACAGACGCCAGTGCTATTTTCCCTGTGTATGACATTGGGAGCGCAATAGTGACTCTTCTTTCCAGAAAACTACTCTTGCTCATAGGTCCAGAAACTGTATGTGATTCAACTTCATTTAGGACTGGGAAACAAACACTAGCTCGCCTTACAAGAAACACACTCTGCTTTTGAGAAAAGAGCACTCTTCTACTCTACTGTGTTTCCTATGGGGTCCGAAAAGTGAGATTGCTCAGAAAAAAAGAACTGTGCTTCCTACACACATGGGCCATATCTAGTTCAACTCTGCTTAGGAAACTGACAAGAACAGTATCTCCTCTTCAGTCCAATACACTGTACTTGCTGGGAACAGATGCGAGTGCTATTTGCACTGTGTATGGCAATGGGAGCACAATAGTGACACTTCTTACCAGAAAACAACTCTTGCTCGAAGGACCAGAAACTGCATATGATTCAACTCCATTTAGGACTGGGAAACAAACGCTAGCTCACCTTACAGGAAACACACTCTGCTTTTGAGAAAAGAGCACTCTTCTACTCTACTGTGTTTCCTATAAGGCCAGAACAGTGAGCTTGCTCAGAACAAAAGAACTGTGCTTCCTACACACATGGGCCATATCTAGTTCAACTCTGCTTAGGAAACTGACAAGAACAGTATCTCCTATTCTGTCCAATACACTGTACTAGCTGGGAGGAGAAGCGAGTGCTTTTTGCACTGTGTATGGCAATGGAAGCGCAATAGTGACTCTTCTTATCAGAAAACAACTCTTGCTCGTAGGACCAGAAACTGCATGTGATTTCACTCCATTTACGACTGGGAAACAAACGCCAGCTCGCCTTACAAGAAACACACTCTGCTTTTGAGAAAAGAGCACTCTTCTACTCTACAGTGTTTCCTATAGGGCCAGAACAGTGAGCTGGCTCAGAACAAAAGAACTGTGCTTCCTACACACACGGGCCATATCTAGTTCAACTCTGCTTAGGAAACTGACAAGAACAGTAGATCGTATTCAGTCCAAAACACTGTACATGCTGGGAACAGACCCCAGTGCTATTTGCCCTGTGTATGACAATGGGAGCGCAATAGTGACTCCTCTTACCAGAAAACAACTCTTGCTCCTAGGACCAGAAACTGCATGGGATTCAACTCCATTTAGAACTGGGAAACAAACGCTAGCTTGCCTTACAAGAAACACACTCTGCTTTTGAGAAAAGAGCACTCTTCTACTCTACTCTGTTTCCTACAGGGCCAGAACAGTGAGCTTGCTCAGAACGAAAGACCTGTGCTTCCTACACACACGGGCCATATCTAGTTCAACTCAGCTGAGGAAACAGACAAGAAGAGTAGCTCCTCTTCAGTCCAATACACTGTACTTTCTGGGAACAGAATCGAGTGCTATTTGCTCTGTGTATTGCAATGGGAGCACAATAGTGACTCTTCTTACCAGAAAACAACTCTTGCTCGTAGGAACAGAAACTGCATGTGATTCAACTTCATTTAGGACCTTGAAACAAACACTAGCTCGCCTTACAAGAAACACACTCTGCTTTTGAGAGAAGAGCACTCTTCTACTCTACAGTGTTTCCTATAGGGCCAGAACAGTGAGCTGGCTCAGAACAAAAGAACTGTGCTTCCTACACACACGGGCCATATCTAGTTCAACTCTGCTTAGGAAACTGACAAGAACAGTAGATCCTCTTCAGTCCAATACACTGTACATGCTGGGAACAGACGCCAGTGCTATTTGCCCTGTGTATGACAATGGGAGCACAGTAGTGACTCTTCTTACCAGAATACAACTCTTGTTCGTAGGACCAGAAAATGCATGTGATTCAACTCCATTTAGGCGTGGGAAACAAACACTAGATCGCCTTACAGGAAACACACTCTGCTTTTGAGAAAAGAGCACTCTTCTACTCCACTATGTTTCCTACGGGGTCTGAACTGTGAGCTTGCTCAGAACAAAAGAACAGTGCTTCCTACGCACACGGGCCAAATCTAGTTCAACTCAGCTTAGGAAAGTGACAAGAACAGTATCTCCTCTTCAGTCCAATACACTGTACTTGCTTGGAACAGACGCGAGTGCTTTTTGTACTTTGTATGGCAATGGGAGCGCAATAGTGACTCTTCTTACCAGAAAACAATTCTTGCCCATAGGACCCATAACTGCATGCGATTCAACTCCATTTAGGACTGGGAAACACGCTAGCTCGCCTTACAAAAAACACACTCTGCTTTTGAGAAAAGAGCACTCATCTACTCTACTGTGTTTCCTATGGGGTCCGAATAGTGAGCTTGCTCAGAACAAAAGAACTGTACTTCCTACACACATGGCAATATCTAGTTCAATTCTAGTTAGGAAACTGACAAGAACAGTAGATCCTCTTCAGTCCAATACACTCTACATGCTGGGAACAGACGCCAGTGCTATTTGCCCTGTGTATGACAATGGGAGCACAATAGTGACTCTTCTTACCAGAAAACTACTCTTGCTCATAGGACCAGAAACTGCATGTGATTCAAGTCTATTTAGGACCTTGAAACAAACACTAGCTCGCCTTACAAGAAACACACTCTGCTTTTGAGAAAAGAGCACTCTTCTACTCTACTGTGTTTCCTGTAGGGCCAGAACAGTGAGCTTGCTCAGAACAAAAGAACTGTGCTTCCTACACACACGGGCTATATCTAGTTCAACTCTGCTTATGAAACTGACAAGAACAGTAGATCCATTTCAGTCCAATACACTGTACATGCTGGGAACAGACGCCAGTGCTATTTGCACTGTGTAAGACAGTGGGAGCGCAATAGTGACTCTTCTTACCAGAAAACAACTCTTGCTCCTAAGACCAGATATTGCATGGTATTCATCTCCATTTAGGACTGGAAAAGAAACACTAGCTCGCCTTACAAGAAACACACTCTGCTTTTGAGAAATGAGCACTCTTCAACTCTACTGTGTTTCGTACAGGGCCAGAACAGTGAGCTTGCTCAAAACAAAAGAACTGGGCTTCCCACAAACCCGCGCCATATCTAGTACAACTCTACTTAGGAACTGACAAGAACAGTAGATCCTCTTCAGTCCAATACACTGTACATGCTGGGAACAGACGCCAGTGCTATTTGCCTTGTGTATGACAATGGGAGCACAATAGTGACTCTTCTTACCAGAAATCAACTCTTGCTCGTAGCTACAGAAACTGCATGTGATTCAACTCCATTTAGGAATGGGAAACATGCTAGCTCGCCTTACAAGAAACACACTCTGCTTTTGAGAAAAGAGTACTCTTCTACTCTACTGTGTTTCCTATAGGGCCAAAACAGTGAGCTTGCTCAGAACAAAAGAACTGTGCTTCCTACACACACGGGCCATATCCAGTTAAACTACTTAGGAAACTGACAAGAACAGTAGATCCTCTTCAGTCCAATACACTGTACATGCTGGGAACAGACGCCAGTGCTATTTGCCCTGTGTATGACAATGGGAGCGCAATAGTGACTCTTCTTACTAGAAAACAACTCTTGCTCCTAGGAACAGAAACTGCATGGGATTCAACTCCATTTAGAACTGTTAAACAAACGCTAGCTTGCCTTACAAGAAACACACTCTGCTTTTGAGAAAAGAGCACTCATCTACTCTACTGTGTTTCCTACAGGGCCAGAACAGTGAGCTTGCTCAGAACAAAAGAACTGTGCTTCCTACACACACGGGCAATAACTAGCTCACCTCAGCTTAGGAAACTGACAAGAAGAGTAGGTCCTCTTCAGTCCAATACACTGTACATGCTGATAACAGACGCCAGTGCTTTTGTCCTGTGTATGACAATGGGAGCGCAATAGTGACTCTTCTTACCAGAAAACTACTCTTGCTCATAGGACCAGAAACTGCATGTGATTCAAGTCTATTTAGGACCTTGAAACAAACACTAGCTCGCCTTACAAGAAGCACACTCTGCTTTTGAGAAAAGAGCACTCTTCTACTCTACTGTGTTTCCTGTAATGCCAGAACAGTGAGCTTGCTCAGAACAAAAGAACTGTGCTTCCTACACACACGGGCTATATCTAGTTCAACTCTGCTTATGAAACTGACAACAACAGTAGATCCTCTTCAGTCTAATACACTGTACATGCTGGGAACAGACGCCGGTGCTATTTGCACTGTGAATTACAGTGGGAGCGCAATAGTGACTCTTCTTACCAGAAAACAACTCTTGCTCCTAAGACCAGATATTGCATGGGATTCAACTCCATTTAGGACTGGAAAACAAACGCTAGCTCGCCTTACAAGAAACACACTCTGCTTTTGAGAAAAGAGCATGCTTCTACTCTACTGTGTTTCATACAGGGCCAGGACAGTGTGCTTGCTCAGAACAAAAGAACTGGGCTTCCCACAAACCCGGGCCATATCTAGTACAACTCTGCTTAGGAAACTGACAAGAACAGTAGATCCTCTTCAGTCCAATACACTGTACATGCTGGGAACAGACGCCAGTGCTATTTGCCCTGTGTATGACAATGGGAGCACAATAGTTACTCTTCTTACCAGAAATCAACTCTTGCTCGTAGCTACAGAAACTGCATGTGATTCAACTCCATTTAGGAATGAGAAACATGCTAGCTCGCCTTACAAGAAACACACTCTGCTTTTGAGAAAAGAGCACTCATCTACTCTACTATGTTTCCTATGGGGTCTGAACAGTGAGCTTGCGCAGAACAAAAGAACTGTGCTTCCTACACACACGGGCCATATCTAGTTCAAGTCTGCTTAGGAAACTGACAAAAACAGTAGATCCTCTTCAGTCCAATACACTGTACTTGGTGGGAGCAGACGCGAGAGCTATTTGCACTGTATATGGCAATGGGAGCACAATAGTGAATCTTCTAACCAGAAAACATCTCTTGCTCGTACATCCAGAAACTGCATGAGATTCAACTCCATTTAGGACTGGGAAACAAACACTAGCTCGCCTTACAAGAAACTCACTCTGCTTTTGAGAAAAGAGCACTCATCTACTCTACTATGTTTCTAATGGGTTCTGAACAGTGAGCTTGCTCAGAACAAAAGAACTGTGCTTCCTACACACACGGGCCATATCTAGTTCAACTCTGCTTAGGAAACTGACAAGAACAGTAGATCCTCTTCAGTCCAATACACTGTACTTACTGGGAGCAGACACGAGTGCTATTTGCACAGTGTATGGCAATGGGAGCGAAATAGTGACTCTTCATACCAGAAAACAACTCTTGCTCGTACGACCAGAAACTGCATGTGATTTAACTCCATTTAGGACTGGGAAACAAACGCTAGCTCGTCTTACAAGAAACACACTCTGCTTTTGAGAAAAGAGCACTCTGCTACTCTACTGTGTTTCCTATAGGGCGAGAACAGTGAGCTTGCTCAGAACAAAAGAACTGTGCTTCCTACACACACAGGCCATATCTAGTTCAACTCTGCATAGGAACCTGACAAGAACAGTAGATCCTCTTCAGGCCAATACACTGTACATGCTGGGAACAGACGCCAGTGCTATTTGCCCTGTGTATGACCATGCGAGCACAATAGTGACTCTTCTTACCAGAATAAAAACTCTTGCTCGTAGGACAAGAAACTGCATATGATTCAACTCCATTTAGGTCTGGGAAGGAAACGCTAGCTCACCTTAAAAGAAACACACTCTGCTTTTGAGAAAAAAGCACTCTTCTACTCTACTGTGTTTCCTATGGGGTCCGAACAGTGAGCTTGCTCAGAACAAAATGACTGTGCTTCCTACACAAAGGGCCATACCTAGTTAAACTCTGCTAAAAAACTGACAAGAACAGTAGTTCCTCTTCAGTCCAGTACACTCTACATGCTGGGAAAAGACGCCAGGGCTATTTGCACTGTGTATGACAGTGGGAGTGCAATAGTGACTCTTCTTACCAGAAAACAACTCTTGCTCCTAAGACCAGATATTGCATGGGATTCAACTCCATTTAGGACTGGAAAACAAACGCTAGCTTGCCTTACAAGAAACACACTCTGCTTTTGAGAAAAGAGCACTCTTCTACTCTACTGTGTTTCGTACAGGGCCAGAACAGTGAGCTTGCTCAGAACAAAAGAACTGTGCTTCCTACACACACGGACAATATCTACTTCAACTCTGCTTAGGAAACTGATAAGAACAGTAGGTCCTCTTCAGTCCAATACACTGTACATGCTGGGAACAGACGCCAGTGCTATTTGCATTGTGTTTGACAATGGGAGCGCAGTAGTGATTCTTCTTACCAGAAAACAATTCTTGCTTGTAGGACCAGAAACTGCATGTGATTCAACTCCATTTGGGACTGGGAAAAAAATGCTCGCTCCCCTTACAAGAAACACACTCTGCTTTTGAGAAAAGAGCACTCTGCTACTCTACTGTGTTTCCTATAGGGCGAGAACAGTGAGCTTGCTCAGAACAAAAGAACTGTGCTTCCTACACACACGGGCCATATCTAGTTCAAGTCTGCTTAGGAAACTGACAAAAACAGTAGATCCTATTCAGTCCAATACACTGTACTTGCTGGGAGCAGACGCGAGTGCTATTTGCACTGTGTATGGCAATGGGAGCGCAATAGCGACTCTTCTAACCAGAAAACATCTCTTGCTCCTACGTCCAGAAACTGCATGTGATTCAACTCCATTTAGGACTGGGAAACAAACAGTAGCTCGCCTTACAAGAAACACACTCTGCTTTTGAGAAAAGAGCACTCATCTACTCTACTATGTTTCCTATGGGGTCTTAACAGTGAGTTTGCTCAGAACAAAGAACTGTGCTTCCTACACACACGGGCCATATTTAGTTCAACTCTGTTTAGGAAACTGACAAGAATAGTAGATCCTCTTCAGTCCAATACACTGTACTTACTGGGAGCAGACACGAGTGCTATTTGCACTGTGTATGGCAATGGGAGCGCAATAGTGACTCTTCTTACCAGAAAACAACTCTGCTCGTACGACCAGAAACTGCATGTGATTCAAATCCATTTAGGACTGGGAAACAAACGCTAGCTCGCCTTACAAGAAACACACTCTGCTTTTGAGAAAAGAGCACTCTGCTACTCTACTGTGTTTCCTATAGGGCCAGAACAGTGAGCTTGCTCAGAACAAAAGAACTGTGCTTCCTACACACACGGGCCATATCTAGTTCATCTCTGCATAGGAAACTGACAAGAACAGTAGATCCTCTTCAGTCCAATACACAGTACATGCTGGGAACAGACTGCATTGTTATTTGCCCTGTGTATGACATTGGGAGCGCAATAGTGACTCTTCATACCAGAAAAAAACTCTTGCTCGTAGGACAAGAAACTGCATGTGATTCAACTCCATTTAGGTCTGGGAAACACGCTAGCTCGCCTTAGAAGAAACACACTCTGCTTTTGAGAAAAAAGCACTCTTCTACTCTACTGTGTTTCCTATGGGGTCCGAACAGTGAGCTTGCTGAGAACAAAATGACTGTGCTTCCTACACACACGGGCCATATCTAGTTAAACTCTGCTTAGGAAACTGACAAGAACAGTAGATCCTCTTCAGTCCAATACACTGTACATGCTGGGAACAGACGCCTGTGCTATTTGCCCTGTGTATGACAATTGGAGCGCAATAGTGACTCTTCTTACCAGAAAACAACTCTTGCTCGTAGGACCAGAAACTGCATGGGATTCAACTCCATTTAGAACTGGGAAACAAACGCTAGCTTGCCTTACAAGAAACACACTCTGCTTTTGAGAAAAGAGCACTCTTCTACTCTACTGTGTTTCCTACAGGGCCAGAACAGTGAGCTTGCTCAGAACAAAAGAACTGTGCTTCCTACACACGGGCAATATCTAGCTCAACTCTGCTTAGGAAACTGACAAGAACTGTAGGTCCTCTTCAGTCCAATACACTGTACATGCTGGGAACAGACGCCAGTGCTATTTGCATTGTGTATGACAATGGGAGCACAGTAGTGACTCTTCTTACCAGAAAACAACTCTTGCTCATATGACCAGAAACTGCATGTGATTCAACTCCATTTAGTACTAGGAAAAAACGCTCGCTCGCCTTAAAAGAAACACACTCTGCTTTTGAGAAAAGAGCACTCATCTTCTCTACTATGTTTCCAATGGGGTCTGAACAGTGAGCTTGCGCAGAAAAAAAGAACTGTGCTTCCTACACACACGGGCCAAATCTAGTTCAACTCTGCTTAGGAAATTGACAAGAACAGTAGATCCTCTTCAGTCCAATACACTGTACTTGCTGGGAGCAGACACGAGTGCTATTTGCCCTGTGTATGACCATGCGAGCGCAATAGTGACACTTCTTACCAGAAAAAAAACTCTTGCTCGTAGGACAAGAAACTGCATGTGATTCAACTCCATTTAGGTCTGGGAAGCAAACGCTAGCTCGCCTTAGAAGAAACACACTCTGCTTTTGAGAAAAAAGCACACTTCTACTCTACTGTGTTTCCTATGGGGTCCGAAAAGTGAGCTTGCTCAGAACAAAATGACTGTGCTTCCTACACACACGGGCCATACCTAGTTAAACTCTGCTTAGGAAACTGACAAGAACAGTAGATCCTCTTCAGTCCAATACACTGTACTTACTGGGAGCAGACATGAGTGCTATTTACACTGTGTATGGCAATGGGAGCACAATAGTGACTCTTCTTACCAGAAAACAACTCTGCTCATACGACCAGAAACTGCATGTGATTCAACTCCATTTAGGACTGGGAAACAAACGCTAGCTCGTCTTACAAGAAACACACTCTGCTTTTGAGAAAAGAGCACTCTGCTACTCTACTGTGTTTCCTATATGGCGAGAACAGTGAGCTTGCTCAGAACAAAAGAACTGTGCTTCCTACACACACGGGCCTTATCTAGTTCAACTCTGCATAGGAAACTGACAAGAACAGTAGATCCTCTTCAGTCCAATACACTGTACATGCTGGGAACAGACGCCAGTGCTATTTGCCCTGTGTATGATCATGCGAGCGCAATAGTGACACTTCTTACCAGAAAAAAAACTCTTGCTCGTAGGACAAGAAACTGCATGTGATTCAACTCCATTTAGGTCTGGGAAGCAAACGCTAGCTCGCCTTAGAAGAAACACACTCTGCTTTTGAGAAAAAAGCACGCTTCTACTCTACTGTGTTTCCTAGGGGTCCGAACAGTGAGCTTGCTCAGAACAAAATGACTGTGCTTCCTACACACACGGGCCATACCTAGTTAAACTCTGCTTAGGAAACTGACAAGAACAGTAGATCCTCTTCAGTCCAATACACTGTACATCATGGGAACAGACGCCAGTGCTGTTTGCACTGTGTATGACAGTGGGAGCGCATTAGTGACTCTTCTTACCAGAAAACAACTCTTGCTCCCTAAGACCAGATATTGCATGGGATTCAACTCCATTTAGGACTGGAAAACAAATGCTAGCTCGCCTTACAAGAAACACACTCTGCTTTTGAGAAAAGAGCACTCATCTACTCTACTGTGTTTCGTACAGGGCCAGAACAGTGAGCTGGCTCAGAACAAAAGAACTGTGCTTCCTACACACACGGACAATATCTACTTCAACTCTGCTTAGGAAACTGATAAGAACAGTAGGTGCTCTTCAGTCCAATACACTGTACATGCTGGGAACAGACGCCAGTGCTATTTGCATTGTGTTTGACAATGGGAGCGCAGTAGTGAATCTTCTTACCAGAAAACAACTCTTGCTTGTAGGACCAGAAACTGCATGTGATTCAACTCCATTTAGGACTGGGAAAAAACGCTCGCTCCCCTTACAAGAAAAACACTCTGCTTTTGAGAAAAGAGCACTCATCTACTCTACTATGTTTCCTATGGGGTCTGAACAGTGAGCTTGCACAGAACAAAAGAACTGTGCTTCCTACACACACGGGCCATATCTAGTTCAACTCTGCTTAGGAAACTGACAAGAACGGTAGATCCTCTTCAGGCCAATACACTGTACTTACTGGGATCAGACGCGAGTGCTATTTGCACTGTGTATGGCAATGGGAGCGCAATAGTGACTCTTCTTACCAGAAAACAACTCTTGCTCATACGACCAGAACCTGCATGTGATTCAAATCCATTTAGGACTGGGAAACAAACGCTAGCTCTCCTTACAAGAAACACACTCTGCTTTTGAGAAAAGAGCACTCTGCTACTCTACTGTGTTTCCTATAGGGCCAGAACAGTGAGCTTGCTCAGAACAAAAGAACTGTGCTTCCTACACACACGGGCCATATCTAGTTCATCTCTGCGTAGGAAACTGACAAGAACAGTAGATCCTCTTCAGTCCAATACACAGTACATGCTGGGAACAGACGGCGTTGTTATTTGCCCTGTGTATGACATTGGGAGCGCAATAGTGACTCTTCATACCAGAAAAAAACTCTTGCTTGTAGGACAAGAAACTGCATGTGATTCAACTCCATTTAGGTCTGGGAAACACGCTAGCTCGCCTTAGAAGAAACACACTCTGCTTTTGAGAAAAAAGCACTCTTCTACTCTACTGTGTTTCCTATGGGGTCCGAACAGTGAGCTTGCTGAGAACAAAATGACTGTGCTTCATACACACACGGGCCATATCTAGTTAAACTCTGCTTAGGAAACTGACAAGAACAGTAGATCCTCTTCAGTCCAATACACTGTACATGCTGGGAACAGACGCCTGTGCTATTTGCCCTGTGTATGACAATTGGAGCGCAATGGTGACTCTTCTTACCAGAAAACAACTCTTGCTCTTAGGACCAGAAACTGCATGGGATTCAACTCCATTTAGAACTGGGAAACAAACGCTAGCTTGCCTTACAAGAAACACACTCTGCTTTTGAGAAAAGAGCACTCTTCTACTCTACTGTGTTTCCTACAGGGCCAGAACAGTGAGCTTGCTCAGAACAAAAGAACTGTGCTTCCTACACACACGGGCAATATCTAGCTCAACTCTGCTTAGGAAACTGACAAGAACAGTAGGTCCTCTTCAGTCCAATACACTGTACATGCTGGGAACAGACGCCAGTGCTATTTGCATTGTGTATGACAATGGGAGCACAGTAGTGACTCTTCTTACCAGAAAACAACTCTTGCTCATAGGACCAGAAACTGCATGTGATTCAACTCCATTTAGGCGTGGGAAACAAACACTAGATCGCCTTACAGGAAACACACTCTGCTTTTGAGAAAAGAGCACTCTTCTACTCCACTATGTTTCCTACGGGGTCTGAACTGTGAGCTTGCTCAGAACAAAAGAACAGTGCTTCCTACGCACACGGGCCAAATCTAGTTCAACTCAGCTTAGGAAAGTGACAAGAACAGTATCTCCTCTTCAGTCCAATACACTGTACTTGCTTGGAACAGACGCGAGTGCTTTTTGTACTTTGTATGGCAATGGGAGCGCAATAGTGACTCTTCTTACCAGAAAACAATTCTTGCCCATAGGACCCATAACTGCATGCGATTCAACTCCATTTAGGACTGGGAAACACGCTAGCTCGCCTTACAAAAAACACACTCTGCTTTTGAGAAAAGAGCACTCATCTACTCTACTGTGTTTCCTATGGGGTCCGAATAGTGAGCTTGCTCAGAACAAAAGAACTGTACTTCCTACACACATGGCAATATCTAGTTCAATTCTAGTTAGGAAACTGACAAGAACAGTAGATCCTCTTCAGTCCAATACACTCTACATGCTGGGAACAGACGCCAGTGCTATTTGCCCTGTGTATGACAATGGGAGCACAATAGTGACTCTTCTTACCAGAAAACTACTCTTGCTCATAGGACCAGAAACTGCATGTGATTCAAGTCTATTTAGGACCTTGAAACAAACACTAGCTCGCCTTACAAGAAACACACTCTGCTTTTGAGAAAAGAGCACTCTTCTACTCTACTGTGTTTCCTGTAGGGCCAGAACAGTGAGCTTGCTCAGAACAAAAGAACTGTGCTTCCTACACACACGGGCTATATCTAGTTCAACTCTGCTTATGAAACTGACAAGAACAGTAGATCCATTTCAGTCCAATACACTGTACATGCTGGGAACAGACGCCAGTGCTATTTGCACTGTGTAAGACAGTGGGAGCGCAATAGTGACTCTTCTTACCAGAAAACAACTCTTGCTCCTAAGACCAGATATTGCATGGTATTCATCTCCATTTAGGACTGGAAAAGAAACACTAGCTCGCCTTACAAGAAACACACTCTGCTTTTGAGAAATGAGCACTCTTCAACTCTACTGTGTTTCGTACAGGGCCAGAACAGTGAGCTTGCTCAAAACAAAAGAACTGGGCTTCCCACAAACCCGCGCCATATCTAGTACAACTCTACTTAGGAACTGACAAGAACAGTAGATCCTCTTCAGTCCAATACACTGTACATGCTGGGAACAGACGCCAGTGCTATTTGCCTTGTGTATGACAATGGGAGCACAATAGTGACTCTTCTTACCAGAAATCAACTCTTGCTCGTAGCTACAGAAACTGCATGTGATTCAACTCCATTTAGGAATGGGAAACATGCTAGCTCGCCTTACAAGAAACACACTCTGCTTTTGAGAAAAGAGTACTCTTCTACTCTACTGTGTTTCCTATAGGGCCAAAACAGTGAGCTTGCTCAGAACAAAAGAACTGTGCTTCCTACACACACGGGCCATATCCAGTTAAACTACTTAGGAAACTGACAAGAACAGTAGATCC
The DNA here is from genome assembly GCF_949786415.1 of Peromyscus eremicus. Taxonomy (NCBI): domain Eukaryota; kingdom Metazoa; phylum Chordata; class Mammalia; order Rodentia; family Cricetidae; genus Peromyscus; species Peromyscus eremicus. The sequence continues at coordinate 41,310 of NW_026734618.1, forward strand.
TCTTCAGTCCAATACACTGTACATGCTGGGAACAGACGCCAGTGCTATTTGCCCTGTGTATGACAATGGGAGCGCAATAGTGACTCTTCTTACTAGAAAACAACTCTTGCTCCTAGGAACAGAAACTGCATGGGATTCAACTCCATTTAGAACTGTTAAACAAACGCTAGCTTGCCTTACAAGAAACACACTCTGCTTTTGAGAAAAGAGCACTCATCTACTCTACTGTGTTTCCTACAGGGCCAGAACAGTGAGCTTGCTCAGAACAAAAGAACTGTGCTTCCTACACACACGGGCAATAACTAGCTCACCTCAGCTTAGGAAACTGACAAGAAGAGTAGGTCCTCTTCAGTCCAATACACTGTACATGCTGATAACAGACGCCAGTGCTTTTGTCCTGTGTATGACAATGGGAGCGCAATAGTGACTCTTCTTACCAGAAAACTACTCTTGCTCATAGGACCAGAAACTGCATGTGATTCAAGTCTATTTAGGACCTTGAAACAAACACTAGCTCGCCTTACAAGAAACACACTCTGCTTTTGAGAAAAGAGCACTCTTCTACTCTACTGTGTTTCCTGTAATGCCAGAACAGTGAGCTTGCTCAGAACAAAAGAACTGTGCTTCCTACACACACGGGCTATATCTAGTTCAACTCTGCTTATGAAACTGACAACAACAGTAGATCCTCTTCAGTCTAATACACTGTACATGCTGGGAACAGACGCCGGTGCTATTTGCACTGTGAATTACAGTGGGAGCGCAATAGTGACTCTTCTTACCAGAAAACAACTCTTGCTCCTAAGACCAGATATTGCATGGGATTCAACTCCATTTAGGACTGGAAAACAAACGCTAGCTCGCCTTACAAGAAACACACTCTGCTTTTGAGAAAAGAGCATGCTTCTACTCTACTGTGTTTCATACAGGGCCAGGACAGTGTGCTTGCTCAGAACAAAAGAACTGGGCTTCCCACAAACCCAGGCCATATCTAGTACAACTCTGCTTAGGAAACTGACAAGAACAGTAGATCCTCTTCAGTCCAATACACTGTACATGCTGGGAACAGACGCCAGTGCTATTTGCCCTGTGTATGACAATGGGAGCACAATAGTTACTCTTCTTACCAGAAATCAACTCTTGCTCGTAGCTACAGAAACTGCATGTGATTCAACTCCATTTAGGAATGAGAAACATGCTAGCTCGCCTTACAAGAAACACACTCTGCTTTTGAGAAAAGAGCACTCATCTACTCTACTATGTTTCCTATGGGGTCTGAACAGTGAGCTTGCGCAGAACAAAAGAACTGTGCTTCCTACACACACGGGCCATATCTAGTTCAAGTCTGCTTAGGAAACTGACAAAAACAGTAGATCCTCTTCAGTCCAATACACTGTACTTGGTGGGAGCAGACGCGAGAGCTATTTGCACTGTATATGGCAATGGGAGCACAATAGTGAATCTTCTAACCAGAAAACATCTCTTGCTCGTACATCCAGAAACTGCATGAGATTCAACTCCATTTAGGACTGGGAAACAAACACTAGCTCGCCTTACAAGAAACTCACTCTGCTTTTGAGAAAAGAGCACTCATCTACTCTACTATGTTTCTAATGGGTTCTGAACAGTGAGCTTGCTCAGAACAAAAGAACTGTGCTTCCTACACACACGGGCCATATCTAGTTCAACTCTGCTTAGGAAACTGACAAGAACAGTAGATCCTCTTCAGTCCAATACACTGTACTTACTGGGAGCAGACACGAGTGCTATTTGCACAGTGTATGGCAATGGGAGCGAAATAGTGACTCTTCATACCAGAAAACAACTCTTGCTCGTACGACCAGAAACTGCATGTGATTTAACTCCATTTAGGACTGGGAAACAAACGCTAGCTCGTCTTACAAGAAACACACTCTGCTTTTGAGAAAAGAGCACTCTGCTACTCTACTGTGTTTCCTATAGGGCGAGAACAGTGAGCTTGCTCAGAACAAAAGAACTGTGCTTCCTACACACACAGGCCATATCTAGTTCAACTCTGCATAGGAACCTGACAAGAACAGTAGATCCTCTTCAGGCCAATACACTGTACATGCTGGGAACAGACGCCAGTGCTATTTGCCCTGTGTATGACCATGCGAGCACAATAGTGACTCTTCTTACCAGAATAAAAACTCTTGCTCGTAGGACAAGAAACTGCATATGATTCAACTCCATTTAGGTCTGGGAAGGAAACGCTAGCTCACCTTAAAAGAAACACACTCTGCTTTTGAGAAAAAAGCACTCTTCTACTCTACTGTGTTTCCTATGGGGTCCGAACAGTGAGCTTGCTCAGAACAAAATGACTGTGCTTCCTACACAAAGGGCCATACCTAGTTAAACTCTGCTAAAAAACTGACAAGAACAGTAGTTCCTCTTCAGTCCAGTACACTCTACATGCTGGGAAAAGACGCCAGGGCTATTTGCACTGTGTATGACAGTGGGAGTGCAATAGTGACTCTTCTTACCAGAAAACAACTCTTGCTCCTAAGACCAGATATTGCATGGGATTCAACTCCATTTAGGACTGGAAAACAAACGCTAGCTTGCCTTACAAGAAACACACTCTGCTTTTGAGAAAAGAGCACTCTTCTACTCTACTGTGTTTCCTACAGGGCCAGAACAGTGAGCTTGCTCAGAACAAAAGAACTGTGCTTCCTACACACACGGACAATATCTACTTCAACTCTGCTTAGGAAACTGATAAGAACAGTAGGTCCTCTTCAGTCCAATACACTGTACATGCTGGGAACAGACGCCAGTGCTATTTGCATTGTGTTTGACAATGGGAGCGCAGTAGTGATTCTTCTTACCAGAAAACAATTCTTGCTTGTAGGACCAGAAACTGCATGTGATTCAACTCCATTTGGGACTGGGAAAAAAATGCTCGCTCCCCTTACAAGAAACACACTCTGCTTTTGAGAAAAGAGCACTCTGCTACTCTACTGTGTTTCCTATAGGGCGAGAACAGTGAGCTTGCTCAGAACAAAAGAACTGTGCTTCCTACACACACGGGCCATATCTAGTTCAAGTCTGCTTAGGAAACTGACAAAAACAGTAGATCCTATTCAGTCCAATACACTGTACTTGCTGGGAGCAGACGCGAGTGCTATTTGCACTGTGTATGGCAATGGGAGCGCAATAGCGACTCTTCTAACCAGAAAACATCTCTTGCTCCTACGTCCAGAAACTGCATGTGATTCAACTCCATTTAGGACTGGGAAACAAACAGTAGCTCGCCTTACAAGAAACACACTCTGCTTTTGAGAAAAGAGCACTCATCTACTCTACTATGTTTCCTATGGGGTCTTAACAGTGAGTTTGCTCAGAACAAAGAACTGTGCTTCCTACACACACGGGCCATATTTAGTTCAACTCTGTTTAGGAAACTGACAAGAATAGTAGATCCTCTTCAGTCCAATACACTGTACTTACTGGGAGCAGACACGAGTGCTATTTGCACTGTGTATGGCAATGGGAGCGCAATAGTGACTCTTCTTACCAGAAAACAACTCTGCTCGTACGACCAGAAACTGCATGTGATTCAAATCCATTTAGGACTGGGAAACAAACGCTAGCTCGCCTTACAAGAAACACACTCTGCTTTTGAGAAAAGAGCACTCTGCTACTCTACTGTGTTTCCTATAGGGCCAGAACAGTGAGCTTGCTCAGAACAAAAGAACTGTGCTTCCTACACACACGGGCCATATCTAGTTCATCTCTGCATAGGAAACTGACAAGAACAGTAGATCCTCTTCAGTCCAATACACAGTACATGCTGGGAACAGACTGCATTGTTATTTGCCCTGTGTATGACATTGGGAGCGCAATAGTGACTCTTCATACCAGAAAAAAACTCTTGCTCGTAGGACAAGAAACTGCATGTGATTCAACTCCATTTAGGTCTGGGAAACACGCTAGCTCGCCTTAGAAGAAACACACTCTGCTTTTGAGAAAAAAGCACTCTTCTACTCTACTGTGTTTCCTATGGGGTCCGAACAGTGAGCTTGCTGAGAACAAAATGACTGTGCTTCCTACACACACGGGCCATATCTAGTTAAACTCTGCTTAGGAAACTGACAAGAACAGTAGATCCTCTTCAGTCCAATACACTGTACATGCTGGGAACAGACGCCTGTGCTATTTGCCCTGTGTATGACAATTGGAGCGCAATAGTGACTCTTCTTACCAGAAAACAACTCTTGCTCGTAGGACCAGAAACTGCATGGGATTCAACTCCATTTAGAACTGGGAAACAAACGCTAGCTTGCCTTACAAGAAACACACTCTGCTTTTGAGAAAAGAGCACTCTTCTACTCTACTGTGTTTCCTACAGGGCCAGAACAGTGAGCTTGCTCAGAACAAAAGAACTGTGCTTCCTACACACGGGCAATATCTAGCTCAACTCTGCTTAGGAAACTGACAAGAACTGTAGGTCCTCTTCAGTCCAATACACTGTACATGCTGGGAACAGACGCCAGTGCTATTTGCATTGTGTATGACAATGGGAGCACAGTAGTGACTCTTCTTACCAGAAAACAACTCTTGCTCATATGACCAGAAACTGCATGTGATTCAACTCCATTTAGTACTAGGAAAAAACGCTCGCTCGCCTTAAAAGAAACACACTCTGCTTTTGAGAAAAGAGCACTCATCTTCTCTACTATGTTTCCAATGGGGTCTGAACAGTGAGCTTGCGCAGAAAAAAAGAACTGTGCTTCCTACACACACGGGCCAAATCTAGTTCAACTCTGCTTAGGAAATTGACAAGAACAGTAGATCCTCTTCAGTCCAATACACTGTACTTGCTGGGAGCAGACACGAGTGCTATTTGCCCTGTGTATGACCATGCGAGCGCAATAGTGACACTTCTTACCAGAAAAAAAACTCTTGCTCGTAGGACAAGAAACTGCATGTGATTCAACTCCATTTAGGTCTGGGAAGCAAACGCTAGCTCGCCTTAGAAGAAACACACTCTGCTTTTGAGAAAAAAGCACACTTCTACTCTACTGTGTTTCCTATGGGGTCCGAAAAGTGAGCTTGCTCAGAACAAAATGACTGTGCTTCCTACACACACGGGCCATACCTAGTTAAACTCTGCTTAGGAAACTGACAAGAACAGTAGATCCTCTTCAGTCCAATACACTGTACTTACTGGGAGCAGACATGAGTGCTATTTACACTGTGTATGGCAATGGGAGCACAATAGTGACTCTTCTTACCAGAAAACAACTCTGCTCATACGACCAGAAACTGCATGTGATTCAACTCCATTTAGGACTGGGAAACAAACGCTAGCTCGTCTTACAAGAAACACACTCTGCTTTTGAGAAAAGAGCACTCTGCTACTCTACTGTGTTTCCTATACGGCGAGAACAGTGAGCTTGCTCAGAACAAAAGAACTGTGCTTCCTACACACACGGGCCTTATCTAGTTCAACTCTGCATAGGAAACTGACAAGAACAGTAGATCCTCTTCAGTCCAATACACTGTACATGCTGGGAACAGACGCCAGTGCTATTTGCCCTGTGTATGATCATGCGAGCGCAATAGTGACACTTCTTACCAGAAAAAAAACTCTTGCTCGTAGGACAAGAAACTGCATGTGATTCAACTCCATTTAGGTCTGGGAAGCAAACGCTAGCTCGCCTTAGAAGAAACACACTCTGCTTTTGAGAAAAAAGCACGCTTCTACTCTACTGTGTTTCCTAGGGGTCCGAACAGTGAGCTTGCTCAGAACAAAATGACTGTGCTTCCTACACACACGGGCCATACCTAGTTAAACTCTGCTTAGGAAACTGACAAGAACAGTAGATCCTCTTCAGTCCAATACACTGTACATCATGGGAACAGACGCCAGTGCTGTTTGCACTGTGTATGACAGTGGGAGCGCATTAGTGACTCTTCTTACCAGAAAACAACTCTTGCTCCCTAAGACCAGATATTGCATGGGATTCAACTCCATTTAGGACTGGAAAACAAATGCTAGCTCGCCTTACAAGAAACACACTCTGCTTTTGAGAAAAGAGCACTCATCTACTCTACTGTGTTTCGTACAGGGCCAGAACAGTGAGCTGGCTCAGAACAAAAGAACTGTGCTTCCTACACACACGGACAATATCTACTTCAACTCTGCTTAGGAAACTGATAAGAACAGTAGGTGCTCTTCAGTCCAATACACTGTACATGCTGGGAACAGACGCCAGTGCTATTTGCATTGTGTTTGACAATGGGAGCGCAGTAGTGAATCTTCTTACCAGAAAACAACTCTTGCTTGTAGGACCAGAAACTGCATGTGATTCAACTCCATTTAGGACTGGGAAAAAACGCTCGCTCCCCTTACAAGAAAAACACTCTGCTTTTGAGAAAAGAGCACTCATCTACTCTACTATGTTTCCTATGGGGTCTGAACAGTGAGCTTGCACAGAACAAAAGAACTGTGCTTCCTACACACACGGGCCATATCTAGTTCAACTCTGCTTAGGAAACTGACAAGAACGGTAGATCCTCTTCAGGCCAATACACTGTACTTACTGGGATCAGACGCGAGTGCTATTTGCACTGTGTATGGCAATGGGAGCGCAATAGTGACTCTTCTTACCAGAAAACAACTCTTGCTCATACGACCAGAACCTGCATGTGATTCAAATCCATTTAGGACTGGGAAACAAACGCTAGCTCTCCTTACAAGAAACACACTCTGCTTTTGAGAAAAGAGCACTCTGCTACTCTACTGTGTTTCCTATAGGGCCAGAACAGTGAGCTTGCTCAGAACAAAAGAACTGTGCTTCCTACACACACGGGCCATATCTAGTTCATCTCTGCGTAGGAAACTGACAAGAACAGTAGATCCTCTTCAGTCCAATACACAGTACATGCTGGGAACAGACGGCGTTGTTATTTGCCCTGTGTATGACATTGGGAGCGCAATAGTGACTCTTCATACCAGAAAAAAACTCTTGCTTGTAGGACAAGAAACTGCATGTGATTCAACTCCATTTAGGTCTGGGAAACACGCTAGCTCGCCTTAGAAGAAACACACTCTGCTTTTGAGAAAAAAGCACTCTTCTACTCTACTGTGTTTCCTATGGGGTCCGAACAGTGAGCTTGCTGAGAACAAAATGACTGTGCTTCATACACACACGGGCCATATCTAGTTAAACTCTGCTTAGGAAACTGACAAGAACAGTAGATCCTCTTCAGTCCAATACACTGTAAATGCTGGGAACAGACGCCTGTGCTATTTGCCCTGTGTATGACAATTGGAGCGCAATGGTGACTCTTCTTACCAGAAAACAACTCTTGCTCTTAGGACCAGAAACTGCATGGGATTCAACTCCATTTAGAACTGGGAAACAAACGCTAGCTTGCCTTACAAGAAACACACTCTGCTTTTGAGAAAAGAGCACTCTTCTACTCTACTGTGTTTCCTACAGGGCCAGAACAGTGAGCTTGCTCAGAACAAAAGAACTGTGCTTCCTACACACACGGGCAATATCTAGCTCAACTCTGCTTAGGAAACTGACAAGAACAGTAGGTCCTCTTCAGTCCAATACACTGTACATGCTGGGAACAGACGCCAGTGCTATTTGCATTGTGTATGACAATGGGAGCACAGTAGTGACTCTTCTTACCAGAAAACAACTCTTGCTCATAGGACCAGAAACTGCATGTGATTCAACTCCATTTAGTACTAGGAAAAAACGCTCGCTCGCCTTACAAGAAACACACTCTGCTTTTGAGAAAAGAGCACTCATCTACTCTACTATGTTTCCTATGGGGTCTGAACAGTGAGCTTGCGCAGAAAAAAAGAACTGTGCTTCCTACACACACGGGCCATATCTAGTTCAAGTCTGCTTAGGAAATTGACAAGAACAGTAGATCCTCTTCAGTCCAATACACTGTACTTGCTGGGAGCAGACACGAGTGCTATTTGCACTTTGTATGGCAATGGGAGCGCAATAGTGACTCTTCTTACCAGAAAACATCTCTTGCTCATACGTCCAGAAACTGCATGTGATTCAACTCCATTTAGGTCTGGGAAACAAACGCTAGCTCACCTTACAAGAAACACACCCTGCTTTTGAGAAAAGAGCACTTTTCTACTCTAATGTGTTTCCTATAGGGCCAGAACAGTGAGCTTGCACAGACCAAAAGAAATGTGCTTCCTATACACATGGGACATATCTAGTTCAACTCTGCTTAGGAAACTGACAAGTACAGTAGCTCCTCTTCAGTCCAATACACTGTACTTGCTTGGAACAGACGCAAGTGCTATTTGCACTGTGTATGGCAATGGGAGCGCAATAGTGACTCCTCTTACCAAAAAACAACTCTACTCCTAGGACCAGAAAGTGCATGTGATTCAACTTCATTTAGGACTGGGAAATAAACGCTAGCTTGCCTTACAAGAAACACACTCTGCTTTTCAGAAAAGAGCACTCTTCTACTCTACTGTGTTTCCTATAGGGCAAGAACAGTGAGCTTGCTCAGAACAAAAGAACTGTGCTTCCTACACAAACGGGCCATATCTAGTTCAACTCTGCTTAGGAAACTGACAGGAACGGTAGATCCTCTTCAGTCCAATACACTGTACTTACTGGGATCAGACGCGAGTGCTATTTGCACTGTGTATGGCAATGGGAGCACAATAGTGACTCTACTTACCAGAAAACAACTCTTGCTCATACAACCAGAAACTGCAAGTGATTCAAATCCATTTAGGACTGGGAAACAAACGCTAGCTCGCCTTACAAGAAACACACTCTGCTTTTGAGAAAAGAGCACTCTGCTACTCTACTGTGTTTCCTATAGGGCCAGAACAGTGAGCTTGCTCAGAACAAAAGAACTGTGCTTCCTACACACACGGGCCATATCTAGTTCATCTCTGCGTAGGAAACTGACAAGAACAGTAGATCCTCTTCAGTCCAATACACAGTACATGCTGGGAACAGACGGCATTGTTATTTGCCCTGTGTATGACATTGGGAGCGCAATAGTGACTCTTCTTACCAGAAAAAAACTCTTGCTCGTAGGACAAGAAACTGCATGTGATTCAACTCCATTTAGGTCTGGGAAACACGCTAGCTCGCCTTAGAAGAAACACACTCTACTTTTGAGAAAAAAGCACTCTTCTACTCTACTGTGTTTCCTATGGGGTCCGAACAGTGAGCTTGCTGAGAACAAAATGACTTTGCTTCCTACACACACGGGCCATATCTAGTTAAACTCTGTTTAGGAAACTGACAAGAACAGTAGATCCTCTTCAGTCCAATACACTGTACATGCTGGGAACAGACGCATGTGCTATTTGCCCTGTGTATGACAATTGGAGCACAATAGTGACTCTTTTTACCAGAAAACAACTCTTGCTCGTAGGACCAGAAACTGCATGGGATTCAACTCCATTTAGAACTGGGAAACAAACGCTAGCTTGCCTTACAAGAAACACACTCTGCTTTTAGAAAAGAGCACTCTTCTACTCTACTGTGTTTCCTACAGGGCCAGAACAGTGAGCTTGCTGAGAACAAAAGAACTGTGCTTCCTACACACGCGGGCAATATCTAGCTCAACTCTGCTTAGGAAACTGACAAGAACAGTAGGTCCTCTTCAGTCCAATACACTGTACATGCTGGGAACAGACGCCAGTGCTATTTGCATTGTGTATGACAATGGGAGCACAGTAGTGACTCTTCTTACCAGAAAACAACTCTTGCTCATAGGACCAGAAACTGCATGTGATTCAACTCCATTTAGTACTACAAAAAAACGCTCGCTCGCCTTACAAGAAACACACTCTGCTTTTGAGAAAAGAGCACTCATCTACTCTACTATGTTTCCTATGGGGGCTGAACAGTGAGCTTGCGCAGAAAAAAAGAACTGTGCTTCCTACACACACGGGCCATATCTAGTTCAAGTCTGCTTAGGAAATTGACAAGAACAGTAGATCCTCTTCAGTCCAATACACTGTACTTGCTGGGAGCAGACACGAGTGCTATTTGCACTTTGTATGGCAATGGGAACGCAATAGTGACTCTTCTTACCAGAAAACATCTCTTGCTCATACGTCCAGAAACTGCATGTGATTCAACTCCATTTAGGACTGGGAAACAAACGCTAGCTCGCCTTACAAGAAACACACCCTGCTTTTGAGAAAAGAGCACTTTTCTACTCTAATGTGTTTCCTATAGGGCCAGAACAGTGAGCTTGCTCAGACCAAAAGAAATGTGCTTCCTATACACATGGGACATATCTAGTTCAACTCTGCTTAGGAAACTGAAAAGTACAGTAGCTACTCTTCTGTCAAATACACTGTACTTGCTGGGAACAGACACGAGTGCTATTTGAACTGTGTATGGCAAAGGGAGCACAATATTGGCTCTTCTTACCAGAAAACAACTCTTGCTTGTAGGACCAGAAACTGCTTGTGATTCAACTCCATTTAGGACTGAGAAAAAACGCTAGCTCGCCTTACAAGAAACATTCTCTGCTTTTGAGAAAAGAGCACTCTTCTACTCTACTGTTTTTACTATTGGGTCCGAACAGTAATCTTGCTCAGAACAAAAGAAATGTGCTTCCTACACACACGGGCCATATCTAGTTCAACTCTGCTTAGGAAACTGACGAGAACAGTAGATCCTCTTCAGTCCAATACACTGTACATGCTGGGAACAGACGCCAGTGCTATTTGCCCTGTGTATGACAATGGGAGAATAATAGTGACTCTTCTTACCAGAAATCAACTCTTGCTGGTAGGACCAGAAAGTGCATGTGATTCAACTCCATTTAGGTCTGGGAAGCAAACGCTAGATCGCCTTCCAATAACACACTCGGCTTTTGAGAAAAGAGCACTCTTCTACTCTACTGTGTTTCCTATGGGGTCCGAACAGTGAGATTGCTCAGAACAAAAGAACTGTGCTTCCTACACACATGGGCCATATCTAGTTCAACTCTGCTTAGGAAACTGACAAGAACAGTATCTCCTCTTCAGTCCAATACACTGTACTTGATGGGAACAGACGCCAGTGCTATTTGCACTGTGTATGTCAATGGGAGTGCAATAGTGACTCTTCTTACCAGAAATCAACTCTTGCTGGTAGGACCAGAAACTGCATGGCATTCAACTCCATTTAGGACTGGGAAACAAACGCTAGCTCGCCTTACAAGAAACACACTCTGCTTTTGAGAAAAGAGCACTCTTCTACTCTACTGTGTTTCGTACAGGGCCAGAACAGTGAGCTTGCTCAGAACAAAAGAACTGTGCTTCCTACACACACGGGCTATATCTAGTTCAACTCTGCTTAGGAATCTGACAAGAACAGCAGCTCCACTACATTCCAATACACTGTACTTGCTGGAAGCAGACGTGAGTGCTATTTGCACTGTGTATGGCAATGGGAGCGCAATAGTGACTCTTCTAACCAGAAAACAACTCTTGCTCATCGGACCCAAAACTGCATGTTATTCAACTCCATTTAGGACTGGGAAACAAACGCTAGGTCGCCTTACAAGAAAGAAACTTTGCTTTTGAGAAAAGAGCACTCTTCTACTCTACATGTTTCCTATAGCACCAGAACAGTGAACTTGCTCAGAACAAAAGAACTGGGCTTCCTACACACACGGCCATATCTAGTTCAATTCTGCTTAGGAAACTGACAAGAACCATAGATCCTCTTCAGTCCAATACACTGTACATGCTGGGAACAGACGCCAGTGCTATTTGCCCTGCGTATGACAATGGGAGCACAATAGTGACTCTTCTTACCAGAAAACAACTCTTGCACGTAGGACCAAAAACTGCATGTTATTTAACTCCATTTAGGACTGGGAAACAAATGCTAGGTCGCCTTACAAGAAACACACTCTGCTTTTGAGAAAAGAGCACTTTTCTACTCTACTGTGTTTCCTAGAGGGTCAGAACAGTGAGCTTGCTTGTAACAAAAGAACTGTGCTTCCTACACACACGGGCCATATCTAGTTCATCTCTGCGTAGGAAACTGACAAGAACAGTAGATCCTCTTCATCCAATACACAGTACATGCTGGGAACAGACGGCATTGTTATTTGCCCTGTGTATGACATTGGGAGCGCAATAGTGACTCTTCTTACCAGAAAAAAACTCTTGCTCGTAGGAAAAGAAACTGCATGTGATTCAACTCCATTTAGGTCTGGGAAACACGCTAGCTCGCCTTAGAAGAAACACACTCTGCTTTTGAGAAAAAAGCAGTCTTCTACTCTACTGTGTTTCCTATGGGGTCCGAACAGTGAGCTTGCTGAGAACAAAATGACTGTGCTTCCTACACACACGGGCCATATCTAGTTAAACTCTGCTTAGGAAACTGACAAGAACAGTAGATCCTCTTCAGTCCAATACACTGTACATGCTGGGAACAGACGCCTGTGCTATTTGCCCTGTGTATGACAATTGGAGCGCAAAAGTGACTCTTCTTACCAGAAATCAACTCTTGCTCGTAGCTACAGAAACTGCATGTGATTCAACTCCATTTAGGAATGGGAAACACGCTAGCTCGCCTTACAAGAAACAAACTCTGCTTTTGAGAAAAGAGTACGCTTCTACTCTACTGTGTTTCCTATACAACCAGAACAGTGAGCTTGCTCAGAACAAAAGAACTGTGCTTCCTACACACGGGCCATATCTAGTTTATCTCTGCATAGGAAACTGACAAGAACAGTAGATCCTCTTCAGTCCAATACACTGTACATGCTGGGAATGGACGCCAGTGCTATTTGCCCTGTGTATGACAATGGGAGCGCAATAGTGACTCTTCTTACCAGAAAACAACTCTTGCTTTTAGGACCAGAAACTGCATGGGATTCAACTCCATTTAGGACTGGGAAACAAACGCTAGGTCGCCTTACAAGAAACACACTCTGCTTTTGAGAAAAGAGCACTCTTCTACTCTACTGTGTTTCCTACAGGGCCAGAACAGTGAGCTTGCTCAGAACAAAACAACTGTGCTTCCTACACACACGGACAATATCTACTTCAAATCTGCTTAGGAAACTGACAAGAACAGTAGGTCCTTTTCAGTCCAATACACTGTACATGCTGGGAACAGACGCCAGTGCTATTTGCATTGTGTTTGACAATGGGAGCGCAGTAGTGATTCTTCTTACCAGAAAACAACTCTTGCTCATAGGACCAGAAACCGCATGTGATTCAACTCCATTTAGGACTGGGAAAAAAGGCTCGCTCGCCTTACAAGAAACACACTCTGCTTTTGAGAAAAGAGCACTCATCTACACTACTATGTTTCCTATGGGGTCTGAACAGTGAGCTTGCTCAGAACAAAAGAACTGTGTTTCCTACACACACGGGCCATATCTAGTTCAACTATGTTTAGGAAACTGACAAGAACAGTAGATCCTCTTCAGTCCAATTCACTGTACTTACATGGATCAGGCGTGAGTGCTATTTGCAGTGTGTATGGCAATGGGAGCGCAAAAGTGACTCTTCTTACCAGAAAACAACTCTTGCTCATACGACCAGAAACTGCATGTGATTCAACTCCATTTAGGTCTGGGAAGCAAACGCTAGCTTGCCTTAGAAGAAACACACTCTTCTTTTGAGAAAAAAGCACTCTTCTACTCTACTGTGTTTCCTATGGGGTCCGAACAGTGAGCTTGCTCAGAACAAAATGACTGTGCTTCCTACACACACGGGCCATATCTAGTTCAATTCTAGTAAGGAAACTGACAAGAACAGTAGATCCTCTTCAGTCCAATACACTGTACATGCTCGGAACAGACGCCAGTGCTTTTTGCCCTGTGTATGACATTGGGAGCGCAATAGTGACTCTTCTTACCAGAAAACTACTCTTGCTCATAGGACCAGAAACTGCATGTGATTCAACTCCATTTAGGACTGGGAAACAAATGCTAGCTCGCCTTACAAGAAACACACTCTGCTTTTGAGAAAAGAGCATTCTTCTACTCTACTGTGTTTCCTATGGAGTCCGAACAGTGAGTTTGCTCAGAACAAAAGAACTGTGCTTCCTACACACACGGGCCATATCTAGTTCAACTCAGCTTAGGAAACAGACAAGAACAGTAGCTCCTCTTCAGTCCAATACACTGTATTTGCTGGGAAGAGAATCGAGTGCTTTTTGCTCTGTGTATGGCAATGGGAGCGCAATAGTGACTCTTATTACCAGCAAAAAATCTCTTGCTCGTAGGAACAGAAACTGCATGTGATTCAACTCTATTTAGGACCTTGAAACAAACGCTAGCTCGCCTTACAAGAAACACACTCTCCTTTTGAGAAAAGAGCACTCTTGTACTCCACTGTGTTTCCTGTAGGGCCAAAACAGTGAGCTTGCTCAGAACAAAAGAACTGTGCTTCCTACACACACGGCCCATATCTAGTTCAACTCTCCTTAGGAAACTGATAAGAACAGTAGATCCTCTTCAGTCCAATACACTGTATATGCTGGGAACAGACGCCAGTGCTATTTGCACTGTATATGACAGTGGGAGCTCAATAGTGACTCTTCTTACCAGAAAACAACTCTTGTTCCTAAGACCAGATATTGCATGGGATTAAACTCCATTTAGGACTGGAAAACAAACGCTAGCTCGCCTTACAAGAAACACACTCTGCTTTTGAGAAAAGAGCACTCTTCTACTCTACTGTGTTTCGTACAGGGCCAGAACAGTGAGTTTGCTCAGAACAAAAGAACTGGGCTTCATACTCACACGGCCATATCTAGTGCAATTCTGCTTAGGAAACTGACAAGAACAGTAGATCCTCTTCAGTCTAATACACTGTACATGCTGGGAACAGACGCCAGTGCTATTTGCATTGTGTATGACAATGGGAGCAGAGTAGTGACTCTTCTTACCAGAAAACAACTCTTGCTCGTAGGACCAGAAACTGCATGAGATTCAACTCCATTTAGGACTGGAAAACAAATGCTAGCTCGCCTTACAAGAAACACATTCTGCTTTTGAGAAAAGAGCACTCTTCTACTCTATTATGTTTCCTAAGGGGTCTGAACAGTGAGCTTGCTCAGAACAAAAATACTGTGCTTCCTACACACACGGGCCATACCTAGTTCAACTCTGCTTAGGAAACTGACAAGAACAGTAGATTCTCTTCAGTCCAATACACTGTACATGCTGGGAACAGACGCCATGGCCATTTGCACTGTGTATGACAATGGGAGCGCAATAGTGAATCTTCTTACCAGAAAACAACTCTTGCAAGTAGGACCAAAAACTGCATGTGATTTAACTCCATTTAGGACTGGGAAACAAACACTAGCTCGCCTTACAAGAAACACACTCTGCTTTTGAGAAAAGAGCACTCATCTACTCTACTGTGTTTCCTATGGGGTCTGAATAGTGAGCTTGCTCAGAACAAAAGAACTATACTTCCTACACACATAGCCATATCTAGTTCAATTCTAGTTAGGAAACTGACAAGAACAGTAGATACTCTTCATTCCAATACACTGTACATGCTGGGAACAGACGGCATTGCTATTTGCCCTGTGTATGACTTTGGGAGCGCAATAGTGACTCTTCTTACCAGAAAACAACTCTTGCTCATAAGACCAGAAACTGCATGTGTTTCAACTCCATTTACGACTGGGAAACAAATGCTAGCTCGCCTTACAAGAAACACACTCTGCTTTTGAGAAAAGAGCACTCTTCTACTCTACTGTGTTTCCTATGGAGTCCGAACAGTGAGCTTGCTCAGAACGAAAGAACTGTGCTTCCTACACACTCGGGCCATATCTAGTTCAACTCAACTTAGGAAACAGACAAGAAGAGTAGCTCCTCTTCAGTCCAATACACTGTACGTGCTGGGAACAGAATCGAGTGCTATTTGCTCTGTGTATTGCAATGGGAGCACAATAGTGACTCTTCTTACCAGAAAACAACTCTTGCTCGTAGGACCAGAAACTGCATGGGATTCAACTCCATTTAGGACCTTGAAACAAACACTAGCTTGCCTTACAAGAAACACAGTCTGCTTTTGAGAAAAGAGCACTCTTCTACTCTACTGTGTTTCCTATAGGGCCAGAACAGTGAGCGTGCTCAGAACAAAAGAACTGTGCTTCCTACACACACGGGCTATATCTAGTTCAACTCTGCTTAGGAAACTGACAAGAAGAGCAGCTCCACTTCATTCCAATACACTGTACTTGCTGGGAGCAGACGCGAGTGCTATTTGAACTGTGCATGGCAATGGGAGCACAATAGTGACTCTTTTTACCAGAAAACAACTCTTGTTCATAGGACCCAAACTGCATGTTATTCAACTCCATTTAGGACTGGGAAACAAACGCTAAGTCGCCTTACAAGAAACAAACTCTGCTTTTGAGAAAAGAGCACTCTTCTACTCTACATGTTTCCTATAGCGCCAGAACAGTGAACTTGCTCAGAACAAAAGAACTGGGCTTCGTACACACACGGCCATATCTAGTTCAATTCTGCTTAGGAAACTGACAAGAACAGTAGATCCTCTTCAGTCCAATACACTGTACATGCTGGGAACAGACGCTAGTGCTATTTGCCCTGTGTATGACAATGGGAGCACAATAGTGACTCTTCTTACCAGAAAACAACTCTTGCACATAGGACAAAAAACTGCATGTAATTCAACTCCATTTAGGACTAGGAACAAAACGCTAGGTCGCCTTACAAGAAACACACTCTGCTTTTGATAAAAGAGCACTTTTCTACTCTACTGTGTTTCCTAGAGGGTCAGAACAGTGAGCTTGCTCATA
This sequence comes from Peromyscus eremicus, assembly GCF_949786415.1. Taxonomy (NCBI): domain Eukaryota; kingdom Metazoa; phylum Chordata; class Mammalia; order Rodentia; family Cricetidae; genus Peromyscus; species Peromyscus eremicus. The sequence goes on from NW_026734618.1 coordinate 58,100, forward strand.
ACAAAAGAACTGTACGTCCTACACACATGGCCATATCTAGTTCAATTCTGCTTAGGAACCTGACAAGAACAGTAGATCCTCTCATCCAATACACTGTACATGCTGGGACCAGAATCGTGTGCTATTTGCTCTGTGTATGGCAATGGGAGCGCAAAGTGACTCTTCTTACCAGAATCACTCTTGCTCGTAGCTACAGAAACTGCATGTGATTCAACTCCATTTAGGACTGGGAAACAAATGCTAGGTCGCCTTACAAGAAACACACTCTGCTTTAGAGAAAAGAGCACTCTTCTACTCTACTGTGTTTCCTCCAGGGCCAGAACAGTGAGCTTGCTCAGAACAAAAGAACTGTGATTCCTACACACACGGGCCATATCTAGTTCAACTCTCCTTATTAATCTGACAAGAACAGTAGATCCTTTTCAGGCCAATATACTGTACATGCTGGGAACAGACCCAAGTGCTATTTACCCTGTGTATGACAAAGGGAGTGCAATAGTGACTCTTCTTACCAGAAAAAACTCTTGCTCGTAGGACCAGAAACTGCTTGTGATTCAACTCCATTTAGGACTGGGACACAAACGCTAGCTTGCCTTACAAGAAACACACTCTGCTTTTGAGAAAAGAGCACTCTTCTACTCTACTGTGTTTCCTATGGTGTCCGAACAGTGAGCTTGCTCAGAACAAAAGAACTTTGCTTCCTACACACACGGCCCATATCTAGTTCAACTCCGCTTAGGAAACTCACAAGAACAGTACCCCCTCTTCTGTCCAAAACACTCTACTTGCTGGGAACAGACGCCAGTGCTATTTGCACTGTGTATGGCAATGGGAGCGCAATAGTGACTCTTCTTACCAGAAAAAAACTCTTGCTCATAGGAAGAGAAACTGCATGTGATTCAATTCCATTTAGGACTAGGAAACAAACGCTACCTTGCCTTACAAGAAACACACTCTGCTTTTGAGAAAAGAGCACTCTTCCACTCTACTGTGTTTTCTAAAGGGCAAGAACAGTGAGCTTGCTCAGAACAAAAGAACTGTGCTTCCTACACACACGGGTCATATCTAGTTCAACTCTGCTTAGGAAACTGAAAAGAACAGTAGATCCTCTTCAGTCCAATACACTGTACATGCTGGGCAGAGACGCCAGGGCTATTTGCACTGTGTATGACAAAGGGAGCACAAAGTGAATCTTCTTACCAGTAAACAACTCTCGCACGTAGGACCAAAAACTGCATGTGATTTAACTCCATTTAGGACTGGGAAACAAACACTAGCTCGCCTTACAAGAAACACACTCTGTTTTTGAGAAAAGAGCACTCATCTACTCTACTGTGTTTCCTATGGGGTCTGAATAGTGAGCTTGCTCAGAACAAAAGAACTGTAATTCCTACACACATGGCCATATCTAGTTCAATTCTAGTTAGGAAACTGACAAGAACAGTAGATCCTCTTCAGTCCAATACACTGTACATGCTGGGAACAGACGCCAGTGCTATTTGCCCTGTGTATGACAATGGGAGCGCAGTAGTGACTCTTCTTACCAGAAAACAACTCTTGCTCGTAGGACCAGAAACTGCATGTGATTCAACTCCATTTAGGACTGGGAAACAAACGCTAGCTCACCTTACAGGAAACACACTCTGCTTTTGAGAAAAGAGCACTCTTCTTCTCTACTATATTACCTACGGGGTCTGAACAGTGAGCTTGCTCAGAACAAAAGAACTGTGCTTCCTACACACACGGGCCATATCTAGTTCAACTCTGCTTAGGAAACTAACAAGAACAGTAGATCCTCTATAGTCCAATACACTGTACTTGCTGGGAGCAGACACGAGTGCTATTTGCACTGTGTGTGGCAATGGGATCACAATAGTGAGTCTTCTTACCAGAAAAAAACTCTTGCTGGTACGACGAGAAACTGCATTTGATTCAACTCCATTTAGGACTGGAAAACAAATGCTAGCTCGCCTTACAAGAAACACACTCTGCTTTTGAGAAAAGAGCACTCTTCTACTCTACTGTGTTTCGTATGGGGTCCGAATAGTGAGCTTGCTCAGAACAAAAGAACTGTACTTCCTACACACATGGCCATATCTAGTTCAATTCTAGTTAGGAAACTGACAAGAACAGTAGATCCTCTTCAGTCCAATACACTGTACATGCTGGGAACAGATGCCAGTGCTATTTGCCCTGTGTATGACATTGGATGCGCAATAGTGACTCTTACCAGAAAACTACTCTTCCTCATAGGACCAGAAACTGCATGTGATTCATCTCCATTTAGGACTGGGAAAAAAACGCTAGGTCGCCTTACAAGAAGCACACTCTGCTTTTGAGAAAAGACCACTCTTCTACTTTACATGTTTCCTGTAGCGCCAGAACAGTGAACTTGCTCAGAACAAAAGAACTTTGCTTCGTACACACACGGCCATATCTAGTTCAATTCTGCCTAGGAAACTGACAAGAACAGTAGATCCTCTTCAGTCCAATACACTGTACATGCTGGGAACAGACGCCAGTGCTATTTGCCCTGTGTATGACAATGGGAGCACAATAGTGACTCTTCTTACCAGAAATCAACTCTTGCTAGTAGCTACAGAAACTGCATGTGATTCAACTCCATTTAGGAATGGGAAACACGCTAGCTCGCCTTACAAGAAACACACTCTGCTTTTGAGAAAAGAGTACTCTGCTACTCTACTGTGTTTCCTATAGGGCCAGAACAGTGAGCTTGCTCAGAACAAAAGAACTGTGCTTCCTACACACACGGGCCATATCTAGTTCAACTCTGCATAGGAAACTGACAAGAACAGTAGATCCTCTTCAGTCCAATACACTGTACATGGTGGGAATGGACGCCAGTGCTATTTGCCCTGTGTATGACAATGGGGGCGCAATAGTGACTCTTCTTACCAGAAAACATCTCTTGCTCCTAGGACCAGAAACTGCATGGGATTCAACTCCGTTTAGGACTGGGAAAAAATTCTCGCTCGCCTTACAAGAAACACACTCTGCTTTTGAGAAAAGAGCACTCATCTACTCTACTATGTTTCCTATGGGGTCTGAACAGTGAGCTTGCTCAGAACAAAAGAACTGTGCCTCCTACACACACGGGCCATATCTAGTTCAACTCTGCTAGGAAACTGACAAGAAAAGTAGATCCTCTTCAGTGCAATACACTGTACTTACTGGGAGCAGATGCGAGTGCTATTTGCACTGTGTATGGCAAGGGGAGCGCAATAGTGACTCTTCTTACCAGAAAACAACTCTTGCTCGTACGACCAGAAACTGCATGTGATTCAACTCCATTTAGGACTGGGAAATAAACGCTAGCTCGTCTTACAAGAAACACACTTTGCTTTTGAGAAAAGAGCACTCATCTACTCTACTGTGTTTCCTAAAGGGCCAGAACAGTGAGCTTGCTCAGAACAAAAGAACTGTACTTCCTACACACATGGCCATATCTAGTTCAATTCTGATTAGGAACCTGACAAGAACAGTAGATCCTCTTCAGTCCAATACACTGTACATGCTGGGAACAGACGCAAGTGCTATTTGCCCTGTGTATGACAAAGGGAGTGCAATAGTGACTCTTCTTACCAGAAAACAACTCCTGCTCGTAGGACCAGAAACTGCATGTGATTCAACTCCATTTAGGACTGGGACACAAACGCTAGCTCGCCTTACAAGAAACACACTCTGCTTTTGAGAAAAGAGCACTCTTCTCCTCTACTGTGTTTCCTATGGTGTCCGAACAGTGAGCTTGCTCAGAAAAAAAGAACTGTGCTTCCTACACACACGGACCATATCTAGTTCAACTCCACTTAGGAACTGACAAGAACAGTACTCCCTCTTCTGTCCAATACACTGTACATGCTGGGAACAGACAACAGTGCTATTTGCACTGTGTATGGCAATGGGAGTGCAATAGTGACTTTTCTTACCAGTAAACAACTCTTGCTCGTAGTAACAGAAACTGCATGTGATTGATCTCCATTTAGGACTGGGAAACAAACGCTAGCTCGCCTTACAAGAAACACACTCTGCTTTTGAGAAAAGAGCACTCTTCCACTCTACGGTGTTTTCTATAGGGCCAGAACAGTGAGCTTGCTCAGAAAAAAAGAACTGTGCTTCCTACACACACGGGCCATATCTAGTTCAACTCTGCTTAAGAAACTGACAAGAACAGTAGCTCCTCTTCAGTCCAATACACTGTACTTGCTGGAACAGACACGAGTGTGTATGGCAATGGCAGAGCAATAGTGACTTTCTTTACCAGAAAACAACTCTTGATCGTAGGACTGAAAACTGCATGTGATTGAACTTCATTTAGACCTGGGAAATAAACGCTATCTCACCTTACAAGAATCACACTCTGCTTTTGAGAAAAGATCACTCTTCTACTCTACTGTCCTTTTTATAGGGCCAGAACAGTGAGCTTGCACAAAACAAAAGAACTTTGCTTCCTACACACACGTGCCATATCTAGTTCAACTCTGCTTAGGAAACTGACAAGAACAGTAGATCCTCTTCAGGCCAATACACTGTACATGCTGGGAACAGACGCAAGTGCTATTTGCCCTGTATATGACAAAGGGAGTGCAATAGTGACTCTTCTTACCAGAAAACAACTCTTGCTCATAGGACCAGACAGCGCATGTGATTCAACTCCATTTAGAACTGGGAAATAAACGCTATCTCGCCTTACAAGAAACACACTCTGCTTTTGATAAAAGAGCACTCTTCTACTCTACTGTGCTTCCAAAAAGGGCCAGAACAGTGAGCTTGCTCAGAACAAAAGAACTGTGCTTCCTACACACACGGCCATATCTAGTTCAATTCTGCTTAGGAAACTGACAAGAACAGTAGATCCTCTTCAGTCCAATACACTGTACATGCTGGGAACCGACGCCAGTGCTATTTGCCCTGTGTTTGACAATGGGAGCACAACAGTGACTCTTCTTACCAGAAAACAACTCTTGCTCATAGGACCAAAAACTGCATGTGACTCAACTCCATTTAGGACTGGTAAACAAACGCTAGCTCTCCTTACAAGAAACACACTCTGCTTTTCAGAAAAGAGCACTCTTCTACTCTACTGTGTTTCTATATGTCCAGAACAGTGAGCTTGCTCAGAAAAAAAGAACTGTGGTTCCTACACACACGGCCATATCTAGTTCAATTCTGCTTAGGAAACTGACAAGAACATTACCTCCTCTTCATTCCAATACACTGTACTTGCTGGGAACAGACGGGAGTGCTATTTGCACTGTGTATGGCAATGGAAGCACAATAGTGACTCTTCTTAGCAGAAAACAACTCTTGCTTGTAGGACCAGAAACTGCATGGGATTCAACTCCATTTTTGACTGGGAAACAACACTAGCTCGCCTTACAAGAAACTCACTCTGCTTTTGAGAAAAGAGCTCTCTTCTACTCTACTGAGTTTCCTATGGGGTCCAACAGTGAGCTTGCTAAGAACAAAAGAACTGTGCTTCCTACACACACGGGCCATATCTAGTTCAACTCTGCTTAGGAAACTGACAAGAACAGTAGCTCCTCTTCAGTCCAATATACTGTACATGCTGGGAATAGACGCGAGTGCAATTTGTACTGTGTATGGCAATGGGAGCGCAATAGTGACTCTTCTTACCAGAAAACAACTATGCTCATAGGACCAAAAAACTGCATGTGACTCAACTCCATTTAGAACTGGGAAACAAACGCTTGCTCACCTTACAAGAAACTCACTCTGCTTTTGAGAAAAGAGCACTCTTCTACTCTACTGTGTTTCCTATAGGGCCAGAACAGTGAGCTTGCTCAGAACAAAAGAACTGTGCTTCCTGCACACATGGGCCATATGTAGTTCAATTCTCCTTAGGAAACTGACAAGAACAGTAGCTCCTATTCAGTCCAATACACTGTACTGGCTGGGAACAGACGCGAGTGCTATTTGCACTGTGTATGGCAATGGCAGCTCAATAGTGACTTTCCTTACCAGAAAACAACTCTTGCTCTTAGGATTAGAAACTGCATGAGATTCAACTCCATTTAGAACTGGGAAATAAACGCTACCTCGCCTTACAAGAAAGAGACTCTGCTTTTGAGAAAAGAGCACTCTTCTACTCTACTGTGTTTCCTATATGGCCAGAACAGTGAGCTTGCTCAAAACAAAAGAAGTGTGCTTCCTACACACACGGGCCATATCTAGTTCAACTCTGCTTAGGAAACTGAGAAGAACAGTAGCTCCTCTTCAGTCCAATACACTGTACTTGCTGAGAACAGATGCGAGGGCTATTTACACTGTGTATGGCAATGGGAGCACAATAGTGACTTTCCTTACCAGAAAACAACTCTTGCTCGTAGGACCAGAAAGTGTATGTGATTCAACTCCATTTAGGACTGGGAAACAAACGCTATCTCGCCTTACAAGAAACACACTCTGCTTTTGAGAAAAGAGCACTCTTCTACTCTAATGAGTTTTCTATGGGGTCCCAACCGTGAGCTTGCTCAGAACAAAAGAACTGTGCTTCATACACACACGGGCATATCTACTTCAACTCTGCTTAGGAAACTGACAAGAACAGTAGCTCCTCTTCAGTCCAATACACTGTACTGGCTGGGAACAGACGTGAGTGCTATTTGTACTGTGTATGGCAATGGGAGCACAATAGTGACTCTTCTTACCAGAAAACAACTCTTGCTCTTAGGACCAAAAACTGCTTGTGACTCAACTCCGTTTAGAACTGGGAAACAAATGCTTAATCGCCTTACAAGAAACACACTCTGCTTTTGAGAAAAGAGCACTCTTCTACTCTACTGTGTTTCTTATAGGGCCAGAACAGTGAGGTTGCTCAGGACAAAAGAACTGTGCTTCCTACACACACAGGCCATATCTAGTTCAATTCTGCTTAGGAAAATGACAAGAACAGTAAATCCGCTTCAGTCCAATACACTGTACATTCTGGGAACAGATGCCAGTGCTATTTGCCCTGTGTATGACAATGGGAGCGCAACAGTGACTCCACTTACCAGAAAACAACTCTTGCTCGTAGGACCAGAAAGTGCATGTGATTCAACTCCATTTAGGACTGGGAAAGAAACGCTAGCTCGACTTACAAGAAACACACTCTGCTTTTGATAAAAGAGTACTCTTCTAATCTACTGTGTTTCCTAAGTGGTCAGAACAGTGAGCTTGCTCAGAACAAAAGAACTGTGATTTCTACACACACAGACAATATCTAGTTCAACTCTGCTTAGGAAACTGACAAGAACAGTAGCTCCTCTTCAGTCCAATACACTGCACTTGCTGGGAACAGACGCCAGTGCTATTTGCACTGTGTATGGCAATGGGAGCGCAATAGTGACTCTTCTTACCAGAAAAAAACTCTTTCTCGTAGGACAAAAAACTGCATGTGATTCAACTCCATTTAGGACTGGGAAACAAATGCTAGTTCGCCTTACAAGAAACACACTCTGCTTTTGAGAAAAGAGCACTCTTCTACTCTACTGTGTTTCCTATGGGGCCAGAACAGAGAGCTTGCTCAGAACAAAAGAAATGTGCTTCCATTACGCATGGCCATATCTAGTTCAATTCTGCTTAGGAAAATGACAAGAACAGTAAATCTGCCTCAGTCCAATACACTGTACATTCTGGGAACAGACGCCAGTGCCATTTGCCCTGTGTATGACAATGGTAGCGCAACAGTGACTCTTCTTACCAGAAAACAACTCTTGCTCGTAGGACCAGAAACTGCATAAGATTCAACTCCATTTAGGAGTGGGAAACAAACACTATCTCGCCTTACAGGAAACACACTCTGCTTTTGAGAAAAGAGCACTCTTCTACTCTACTGAGTTTCCTATAGGGTCCCAACAGTGAGCTTGCTCAGAACAAAAGAACTGTGCTTCCTACACACACGGGCCATATCTAGATCAATTCTGCTTAGGAAACTGACAAGAACAGTAGCTCCTCTTCAGTCCAATACACTGTACTGGCTGGGAACAGACGCAAGTGCTATTTGTACTGTGTATGGGAATGGGAGCGCAATAGTGACTCTTCTTACCAGAAAACAACTCTTGCTCATAGGACCAGAAACTGCATGCGATTCAATTCCATTTAGGACTGTGAAACAAACGCTAGCTCGCCTTAAAAGAAAAACACTCTGCTTTTGAGAAAAGGGCACTCTTCTACTCTACTGTGTTTCCTATGATGTCCGAACAGTGAGCTTGCTCAGCACAAAAGAACTTGGCTTCCTACACACAGGGGCCATATCTAGTTCAACTCCGCTTAGGAAACTGACAAGAACAGTAGCTCCTCTTCAGTCCAATACACTGCACTTGCTGGGAACAGACGCGAGTGCTATTTGCACTGTGTATGGCAATTGGAGCGCAATATTGACTCTTCTTACCAGAAAACAACTCTTGCTCGTAGGACCAAAAACTGCATGTGACTCAAGTCCATTTAGGACTGGTAAACAAACGCTAGCTCTCCTTACAAGAAACACACTCTGCTTTTCAGAAAAGAGCACTCTTCTACTCTACTGTGTTTCCTATATGTGCAGAATAGTGAGCTTGCTCAGAGAAAAAGAACTGTGCTTCCTACACACACGGCCATATCTACTTCAATTCTGCTTAGGAAACTTACAAGAACATTAGCTCCTCTTCAGTCCAATACACTGTACTTGCTGGGAACAGACGCGAGTGCTATTTGCACTGTGTATGGCAATGGAAGCACAATAGTGACTCTTCTTACCAGAAAACAATTCTTGCTTGTAGGACCAGACACTGCATGGGTTTCAACTCCATTTCTGACTGGGAAACAAACACTAGCTCGCCTTACAAGAAACACACTCTGCTTTTGAGAAAAGGCACTCTTCTACTCTACTGTGTTTCCTATGGGATCTGAACAGTGAGCTTGCTCAGAACAAAAGAACTGTGCTTCCTGCAAAGACGGGCCATATCTAGTTCAACTCTGCTTAGGAAACTGACAAGAACAGTAGCTCCTCTTCAGTCCAATACACTGTACATGCTGGGAACAGACGCGAGTGCTATTTGCACTGTGTATGGCAATGGCAGCTCAATAGTGACTTTCCTTACCAGAGAACAACTCTTGCTCGTAGGACCGAAAACTGCATGTGATTCAACTCCATTTAGAGCTGGGAAATAAACGCTAGCTCGCCTCACAAGAAAGAGACTCTGCTTTTGAGAAAAGAGCACTCTTCTACTCTACTGTGTTTCCTATAGGGCCAGAACAGTGAGCTTGCTCAGAACAAAAGAACTGTGCTTCCTACACACACTGGCCATATCTAGTTCAACTCTGCTTAGGAAACTGACAAGAACAGTAGATCCTCTTCAGGCCAATACACTGTACATGCTGGGAACAGACGCAAGTGCTATTTGCCCTGTATATGACAAAGGGAGTGCAATAGTGACTCTTCTTACCAGAAAACAACTCTTGCTCGTAGGACCAGACAGCGCATGTGATTCAAATCCATTTAGGACTGGGAAACAAACGCTAGCTCGCCTTACAAGAAACACTCTCTGCTTTTGAGAAAAGAGCATTCTTCTTCTATACTGTGTTTCCTATGGGGTCTGAACAGTGAGCTTGCTCAGATCAAAAAACTGTGCTTCCTACACACACGGGCCATATCTAGTTCAACTCTGCTTAGGAACCTGACAAGAACAGTAGCTCTTCTTCAGTCCAATACACTGTACATGCTGGGAACAGATTCGAGTGCTATTTGCACTGTGTATGGCAATGGGAGCGCAAAAGTGACTCTTCTTCCCAGAAAACAACTCTTGCTCGTAGGACCAGAAACTGCATGTGATTCAAGTCCATTTCTGACTGGGAAACAAACGCTAGCTCGCCTTACAAGAAACACACTCTGCTTTTGAGAAAAGGGCACTCTTTAACTCTACTGTGTTTCCTATGGCGTCCGAACAGTGAGCTTGCTCAGAACAAAAGAACTGTGCTTCCTACACACACGGGCCATATCTAGTTCAACTCTGCTTAGGATACTGACAATAACAGTAGCTCCTCTCCAGTCCAATACACTGCACTTGCTGGGAACAGACACGAGTGCTATTTGCACTGTGTATGGCAATGGGAGCACAATAGTGACTATTCTTAACAGAAAAAAACTCTTGCTCGTAGGACCAAAAACTGCATGTGATTAAACTCCATTTAGGACTGGGAAACAAATGCTAGTTCGCCTTACAAGAAACACACTCTGCTTTTGAGAAAAGAGCACTCTTCTACTCTACTGTGTTTCTTATAGGGCCAGAACAGAGAGTTTGCTCAGAACAAAAGAACTGTGCTTCCTATACCCATGGCCATATCTAGTTCAATTCTGTTTAGGAAACTGATAAGAACAGTAGATCCTCTTCAGTCCAATAGACTGTATATGCTGGGAACAGATGCCATTGCTATTTGCCCTGTGTATGATAATGGGAGCGCAATAGTGACTCCTCTTACCAGAAAACAACTCTTGCTCATAGGACCAGAAACTGCATGTGATTCAAATCCTTTTGGGACTGGGAAACAAACACTAGCTCGGCTTAAAAGAAAAACACTCTGCTTTTGAGAAAAGGGCACTCTTCTACTCTACTGTGTTTCCTATGATGTCCGAACAGTGAGCTTGCTCAGAACAAAAGAACTGTGCTTCCTACACACACGGGCCATATCCAGTTCAACTCCACTTAGGAAACTGACAAGAACAGTAGCTCCTCTTCAGTCCACAACACTGTACTTGCTGGGAGCAGACGCGAGTGCTATTTGCACTGTGTATGGCAATGGGAGCACAATAGTGACTCTTCTTACCAGAAAACAACTCTTGCTCATAGGACCAGAAACTGCATGGGATTCAACTCCATTTCTGACTGGGAAACAAACACTAGCTTGCCTTACAAGAAACACACTCTGCTTTTGAGAAAAGAGCACTCTTCTACTCTACTGTGTTTCCTATTGGGTCCGAACAGTGATCTTGCTCAGAAAAAAGAACTGTGCTTCCTACCCACACGGGCCATATCTAGTTCAACTCTGCTTAGGAAACTGACAAGAACAGTAGCTCCTCTTCAGTCCAATACACTGTACTTGCTGGGAACAGACGAGAGTGCTATTTGCAGTGTGTATGGCAATGGGAGCGCAAGAGTGACTCTTCTTAACAGAAAACAACTCTTGCTCATAGGACCAGAAACTGCATGTGATTCAACTCCATTTAAGAGTGGGAAACAAATGGTAGCTCGCCTTACAAGAAACTCACAATGCTTTTGAGAAAACGGCACTCTTCTACTCTACTGTGTTTCCTATGGAGTCTGAACAGTGAGCTTGCTCAGAACAAAAGAACTCCTCTTCCTACACAAACAGGCCATATCTAGTTCAACTCTGCTTAGGAGACTGAGAAGAACAGTAGCTCTTCTTCAATCCAATGCACTGTAATTGCTGGGAACAGACGCGAGTGCTATTTGCTCTGTGTATGGCAATGGGAGCACATTAGTGACTCTTCTTACCAGAAAACAACTCTTGCTCTTAGGAGCAAAAACTGCATGTGACTCAACTCCGTTTAGAACTGGGAAACAAACGCTTACTCGCCTTACACGAAACACACTCTGCTTTTGAGAAAAGAGCGCTCTTCTACTCTACTGTGTTTCTTATAGGGCCAGAACAGTGAGCTTGCTCAGAACAAAAGAACTGTGCTTCCTACACACACGGACCATATCTAGTTCAATTCTGCTTAGGAAAATGACAAAAACAGTAAATCCGCTTCAGTCCAATACACTGTACATTCTGGGAACAGATGCCAGTGCTATTTGCCCTGTGTATGACAATGGGAGCGCAACAGTGACTCTTCTTACCAGAAAACAACTCTTGCTGGTAGTACCAGAAAGTGCATGTGATTCAACTCCATTTAGGACTGGAAAACAAACGCTAGCTCGCCTTACAAGAAACACACTCTGCTTTTGAGAAAAGAGCACTCTTCTACTCTACTGTGTTTCCTAAGGGGTCAGAACAGTGAGCTTGGTCAGAACAAAAGAACTGTGCTTCCTACACACACGGAGCATATATATTTCAACTCTGCTTAGGAAACTGACAAGAACAGTAGCTCCTCTTCAGTCCAATACACTGCACTTGCTGGGAACAGATGCGAGTGCTATTTCCACTGTGTATGGCAATGGGAGCGCAACAGTGACTCTTCTTACCAGAAAAAAACTCTTGCTCGTAGGACCAAAAACTGCATGTGATTCAACTCCATTTAGGAATGGGAAACAAATGCTAGTTCGCCTTACAAGAAACACTCTCTGCTTTTGAGAAAAGAGCACTCTTCTTCTCTACTGTGTTTCCTATAGGTCCAGAATAGAGAGCTTGCTCAGAACAAAAGAACTGTGCTTCCTATACCCATGGCCATATCTAGTTCAATTCTGTTTAGGAAACTGATAAGAACAGTAGATCCTCTTCAGTCCAATAGACTGTATATGCTGGGAACAGACGCCATTGCTATTTGCCCTGTGTATGACAATGGGAGCGCAATAGTGACTCTTCTTACCAGAAAACAACTCTTGCTCATAGGACCAGAAACTGCATGTGATTCAAATCCTTTTGGGACTGGGAAACAAATGCTAGCTCGGCTTAAAAGAAAAACACTCTGCTTTTGAGAAAAGAGCACTCATCTACTCTACTGAGTTTCCCATGATGTCCGAACAGTGAGCTTGCTCAGAACAAAAGAACTGTGCTTCCTACACACAGGGGCCATATCTAGTTCAACTCCGCTTAGGAAACTGACATGAACAGTAGCTCCTCTTCAGTCCAATACACTGTACTTGCTGGGAGCAGACGTGAGTGCTATTTGCACTGTGTATGGCAATGGAAGCGCAATAGTGACTCTTCTTACCAGAAAACAACTCTTGCTCGTAGGACCAGAAACTGCAAGGGATTCAACTCCATTTCTGACTGGGAAACAAACACTAGCTAACCTTACAAGAAACACACTCTGCTTTTGAGAAAAGAGCCCTCTTCTACTCTACTGTGTTTCCTATTGGGTCCAAACAGTGAGCTTGCTCAGAACAAAAGAACTGTGCTTCCTACACACACGGGCCATATCTAGTTCAACTCTGCTTTGGAAACTGACAAGAACAGTAGCTGCTCTTCAATCCAATACACTGTACTTGCTGGGAACAGACGCGAGTGCTATTTGCACTGTGTATGGCAATGGGAGCACAATAGTGACTCTTCTTACAGGAAAACAACTCTTGCTCGTAGGACGAGCAACTGCATGTGATTCAACTCCATTTAAGAGTGGGAAGCAAACACTAGCTCGCCTTAAAAGAAACACACTATGCTTTTGAGAAAACAGCACTCTTCTACTCTACTCTGTTTCCTATGGGTTCCGACAGTGAGCTTGATCAGAACAAAAAAACTGTGCTTCCTACACACATGGGCCATATCTAGTTCAACTCTGTTTAGGAAACTGACAAGAACAGTAGATCCTCTTCAGTCCAATACACTGTACTTGCTGGGAGCAGACGCGAGTGCTAATTGCACTGTGTATGGCAATGGGAGCGCAATAGAGACTCTTCTTACCAGAAAAACACTCTTGCTCGTAGGACCAGAAACTGCATGTGACTCAACTCCATTTAGGACTGGGAAACAAACACTAGCTCGCCTTACAAGAAACACACTCTGCTTTTGAGAAAAGAGCACTCTTCTACTCTACTGTGTTTCCTATGGGGTCCCAACAGTGAGCTTGCTCAGAAAAAAATAACTGTGCTTCTTACACACACGGCCGTATCTAGTTCAACTCTGCTTAGGAAACTGACAAGAACAGTAGATCCTCTTCAGTCCAATACACTGTACATGCTGGGAACAGATGCCAGTGCTATTTGCCCTGCGTATGACAATGTGAGCACAACAGTGACTCTTCTTACCAGAAAACAACTCCTGCTCATAGGACCAGAAACTGCATGGGATTCAATTTCATTTAGGACTGGGAAAGAAAAGCTATCTCGCCTTACAAGAAACACACTCTGCTTTTGAGAAAAGAGCACTCTTCTACTCTACTGTGTTTCCTATGGGGTCTGAACAGTGAGCTTTCTCAGAAAAAAGAACTGTGCTTCCTACACACATGGGCTGTATCTAGTTCAACTCTGCTTAGGAAACTGACAAGAACAGTAGCTCCTCTTCAGTCCAATACACTGTACTTGCTGGAAGCAGACGCGAGTGCTATTTGCTCTGTGTATGGCAATGTTAGCACAATAGTGACTCTTCTTACCAGAAAACAACTCTTGCTCGTAGGACCAGAAACTGCATGTGATTCAACTCCATTTAGGACTGGGAAACAAATGCTAGCTCGCCTTACAAGAAACACACTCTGCTTTTGAGAAAACGGCACTCTTCTACTCTACTGTGTTTACTATGGGGTCCGAACAAAGAGCTTGCTCAGAACAAAAGAACTGTGCTTCCTACACACACGGGCCATATCTAGTTCAACTCTGCTTAGGAAACTGAGAAGAACAGTAACGCCTCTTCAGTCCAGTACACTGTACATGCTAAGAACAGACGCGTGTGCTTTTTGCACTGTGTATGGCAATGTGAGCACAACAGTGACTCTTCTTACCAGAAAACAACTCTTGTTTGTAGTACAAGAAACTGCATGGGATTCAACACCATTTCTGGCTGGGAAACAAACGCAAGCTCGCCTTACAAAAACACACTCTGCTTTTGAGAAAAGACCACTCTTCTACTCTACTGTGTTTCCTATAGGGCCAGAACAGAGAGCTTGCTCAGAACAAAAGAACTGTGCTTCCTATACCCATGGCCATATCTAGTTCAATTCTGTTTAGGAAACTGACAAGAATAGTAGATCCTCTTAAGTCAAATACACTGTACATGCTGGGAACAGACGCCAGCGCTATTTGCCCTGTGTATGAAATGGGAGCACAATAGTGACTCTTCCTGCCAGAAAACAACTCTTGCTCGTAGGACCGAAAACTGCATGTGATTCAACTCCATTTAGAACTGCGAAACAAACGCTAGCTTGCCTTATAAGAAACACACAATGCTTCTGAGAAAGGAGTACTCTTCTACTCTACTGTGTTTCCTATATGGCCAGAACAGTGAGCTTGCTCAGAACAAAAGAACTGTGCTTCCTACACACAAGGCCATATCTAGTTCAATTCTGCTTAGGAAACTGACGAGAACACTACCTCCTCTTCAGACTAATACATTGTACTTGCTGGGAATAGACGCCAGTGCTATTTGCACTGTACATGGCAATGGGAGTGCAATAGTGACTCTTCTTACCAGAAAACAACTCTTGGTCGTAGGAACAGAAACTGCATGTGATTCAACTCCATTTAGGACTAGGAAAGAAACGCTAGCTTGCCTTACAAGAAACACACTCTGCTTTTGAGAAAAGAGCACTCTTCTACTCTAAAGTGTTTCCTATAGGGCCAGGACAATGAGCTTGCTCAGAACAACAGAACTGTGCTTCCTATACACACGGGCCATATCTAGTTTAATTCTGCTTAGGAAACTGACAAGAACTGTAGATCCTCTTCAGTCAAATACACTGTACTAGCTGGGAACAGACGCCAGAGCTATTTGCACTGTGTATGACAATGGGAGCGCAAGAGTCACTCTTCTTACCAGAAAACAACTCTTGCACGTAGGACAAGAAACTGCATGTGATTCAACTCCATTTAGGACTGGAAAACAAACGCTAGCTCACTTTACAAGAAACACACTCTGCTTTTGAGAAAAGAGCACTCTTCTACTCTACTGTGTTTCCTATAGGGCCAGAACAGTGAGCTTGCTCAGAACAAAAGAACTGTGCTTCCTACACAAACAGGCCATATCTAGTTCAACTCTGCTTAGGAAACTGACGAGAACAGTAGCTCCTCTTCAGTCCAATACACTGTACATGCTGGGAACAGAAGCCAGTGCTATTTGCCCTGTGTATGACAATGGGAGCGCAGTAGTGACTCTTCTTACCAGAAAACAACTCTTGCCAGTAGGAACAGAAACTGCATGTGATTCAACTCCATTTAAAACTGGGAAACAAACACTAGCTCGCCTTACAAGAAACACACTCTGCTTTTGAGAAAAGAGCACTCTTCTACTCTACTGTGTTTCCTCTAGAGCCAGAACAGTGAGCTTGCTCAGAAAAAATGAACTGTGCTTCCTACACACACGGGCCATATCTAGTTCAACTCTGCTTTAAAAACTGACAAGAACAGTAGATCCTCTTCAGTCCAATACACTATACTTGCTGGGAACAACGCAAGTGCTGTTTGTACTGTGTATGGCAAAGGGAGCGCAATAGTGACTCTTCTTACCAGAAAACAACTCTTGCTCATAGGACAAGAAACTGCATGTGATTCAACTCCATTTAGGACTGGGAAACAAACACTAGCTCGCCTTACAAGAAACACACTCTGCCTTTGAGAAAAGAGCACTCTTCTACTCTACTGTGTTTCCTATGGTGTCCGAACAGTGAGCTTGCTCAGAAGAAAAGAACTGTGCTTCCTACACACACGGGCCATATCTAGTTCAACTCTGCTTAGGAAACTGACAAGAACAGTAGCTCCTTTTCAGTCCAATACACTGTACTTTCTGGGAACAGACTCCAGTGCTCTTTGCACTGTGTATGGCAATTGGAGCGCAATAGTGACTCTTATTACCAGAAAACAACTCTTGCTCGTTGGTACAGTAACTGCATGTGATTCAACTCCATTTAAAACTGGGAAACAAACGCTAGCTCGCCTTACAAGAAACATACTCTACTTTTGATAAAAGAGCACTCATCTACTCTATATGTTTCCTATATCGCCAGAATAGTGAACTTGCTCAGAACAACAGAACTGGGCTTCCTACCCACGGCCATATCTAGTTCAATTCTGCTTAGGAAACTGACAAGAACAATAGATCCTCTTCAGTCCAATACACTGTACTTGCTGGGAACAACGCCAGTGCTATTTGCCCTGTGTATGACAGTGGGAGCACTGTAGTGACTCTTCTTACCAGAAAACAACTCTTGCACGTAGGACCAAAATCTGCATGTGATTCAACTCCATTTAGGACTGGGAAACAAATGCTAGCTCACCTTACAAGAAACACACTCTGCGTTTGAGAAAAGAGCACTCTTCTACTCTACTGTGTTTCCTATGGGGTCTGAACAGTGAGCTTGCTCAGAACAAAAGAACTGTACTTCCTACACACATTGCCATATGTAGTTCAATTCTGCTTAGGAAACGGACAAGAACAGTAGATTCTCTTCAGTCCAATACACTATACTTGCTGGGAAGAGACGCCAGGGCTGTTTGCCCTGTGTATGACAATGGAAGCGCAGTAGTAACTCTTCTTACCAGAAAACATATCTTGCTCATAGGACCAGAAACTGCATGTGATTCAACTCCATGTAGGACTGGGAAACAAACACTAGCTCTCCTTACAAGAAACACACTCTGCTTTTGAAAAAACAGCACTCTTCTACTCTACTGTGTTTCCTTTAGGGCCAAAAAAGTGAGCTTGCTCAGAACAAAAGTACTGTGCTTCCTACACACACGGGCCATATCTCGTTCAATTCTGCTTAGAAAACTGACAAGAATAGTAGCTCCTCTTCAGTCCAATACACTGTACTTGCTGGGAACAGACCCTAGTGCTATTTGCCCTGTGTATGGCAATGGGAGCACAATAGTGACTCTTCTTACCAGAAAACAACTCTTGCTCATAGGACCAAAAACTGCCTGTGATTCAACTCCATTTAGGAATGGGAAACAAACGCGAGCTCGTCTTACAAGAAACACACTCTGCTTTAGAGAAAAGAGCCCTCTTCTACTCTACTGTGTTTCCTATAGGGCCAGAACAGTGAGCTTGCTCAGAACAAAAGAACTGTGCTTCCTACACACAAGGGCCATATCTAGTTCAACTCTACTTAGAAACTGACAAGAACAGTAGCTCCTCTTCAGTCCGATACAGTGTACTTGCTGGGAACAGACACGAGTGCTATTTGCACTGTGTATGGCAAAGGGAGCGCAATAGTGACTATTCTTACCAGAAAACAACTCTTGCTCGTAGGACCAGAAACTTCATGTGATTCAACTCCGTTTAGGACTGGGAAACAAATGCTAGCTCACCTTACATGAAACACACTCTGCTTTTGAGAAAAGAGCACTCTTCTACTCTACTGTGTTTCCTATGGGGTCCAAACAGTGAGCTTGCTTAGAACAAAAGAACTGTGCTTCCTACACACAAGGGCCATATCTAGTTCAACTCTACTTAGAAACTGACAAGAACAGTAGCTCCCCTTCAGTCCAATACAGTGTACTTGCTGGGAACAGACGCGAGTGCTATTTGCACTGTGTATGACAATGGGAGCACAGTAGTGACTCATCTTACCACAAAACAATTCTTGCTCGTAGGAACAGAAACTGCATGGGATTCAACTCCATTTAGGACTAGGAAACAAACGCTAGCTCGCCTTACAAGAAACACACTCTGCTTTTGAGAAAAGAGCACTCTTCTAATCTACTGTTTTTCCTATAGGGCCAGAACAGTGAACTTGCTCAGAACAAAAGAACTGTGCTTTCTACACACAGGGGCCATATCTAGTTCAACTCTGCTTAGGAAACTGACAAGAACAGTAGCTCCTCTTCAGTCCAATACAGTGTACTTGCTGGGAACAGACGGGAGGGCTATTTGCACTGTGGATGGCAATGGGAGCAAAATAGTCACTTTTCTTACCAGAAAAAAACTCTTGTTCGTAGGACCAGAAACTGCATGTGATTCAACTCCATTTAGGACAGGGAAACAAATGCTTGCTCGCCTTACATGAAACACACTCTGCTTTTGAGTAAAGAACACTCTTCTACTCTACTGTGTTTCCTATGAGGTCCGAACAGTGAGCTTGCTCAGAACAAAAGAACTGTGCTTCCTACACACACGGGCCATATCTAGTTCAACTCTGCTTAGGAAACTGACAAGAACAGTAGCTCCTCTTCAGTCCAATACACTGTACTTGCTGGAAACAGACGCATGTGCAATTTGCACTGTGTATGGCAATGGGAGCGCAATAGTGACTTTCCTTACCAGAAAACAACTCTTGCTCGTAGGACTAGAAACTGCATGTGATTCCACTCCATTTAGGACTGGGAAACAAATGCTAGCTCGCCTTACAAGAAACACACTCTGCTTTAGAGAAAATAGCACTCTTCTACTCTACTGTGTTTCCTATGGGGTCCAAACAGTGAGCTTGCTCAGAACAAAACAACTGTGCTTAATACACACACGGACCACATCTAGTTCAACTCTGCTTAGGAAACTGACAAGAACAGTAGCTCCTATTCAGTCCAATACACTGTACTTGCTGGGAAAAGACGCAAGTGCTATTTGCCTTGTGTAGGGCAATGGGAGCGCAATAGTGTCTTTCCTTACCAGAAAACAACTCTTGTTCGTAGGACCAGAAACTGCATGTGATTCAACTCCATTTAGGACTTGGAAACAAACTCTAGCTCGCTTTACAAGAAACACTCTGCTTTTGAGAAAAGAGAACTCTTCTACTCTACTGTGTTTCCTATAGGGCCAGAACAGTGAGCTTGCTCAGAAAAAAAGAACTGTGCTTCCTACACACACGGGCCATATCTAGTTCAACTCTGCTTAGGAAACTGACAAGAACAGTAGCTCCTCCTCAGTCCCATACACTGTACTTGTGGGGAACAGAAGCGAGTGATATTTGCACTGTGTATGACAATAGGAGCACAATAGTGACTTCTCTTACCAGAAAACAACTCTTGCTCGTTGGACAAAAAACTGCATGTGACTCAACTCCATGTAGGACTGGGAAACAAACGCAAGCTCGATTTCCAAGAAACACACTCTGCTATTGAGAAAATAGCACTCTTCTACTCTACTGTGTTTCCTATGTGTTCCGAACAGTGAGCTTGCTCAGAACAAAAAAACTGTGCTTCCTACACACACGGCCATATCTAGTTCAAGTCTGCTTAGGAACCTGACAAGAACAGTAGATCCTCTTCAGTCCAATACACTGTACTTGCTGGGAACAGACGCCAGTGCTATTTGTCCTGTGTATGTCAATGGCAGCGCAATAGTGACTCTTCTTACTAGAAAACAACTCTTGCTCGTAGGACCAGAAACTGCATGTGATTCAACTCCATTTAGGACTGGGAAACAAACTCTAGCTAGCTTTACAAGAAACACACTCTGCTTTTGAGAAAAGAGCACTCTTCTACTCTACTGTGTTTCCTATAGGGCCAGAAGAGTGAGCTTGCTCAGAAAAAAGAACTGTGCTTCCTACACACACGGACCATATCTAGTTCAACTCTGCTTAGGAAACTGACAAGAACAGTAGCTCCTCTTCAGTCCAATACACTGTACTTGCTGGGAACAGACGGGAGGGCTATTTGCACTGTGTATGGCAATGGGAGCGCATTAGTGACTTTCCTTACCAGAAAACAACTCTTGTTCGTAGGACCAGAAACTGTATGTGATTCAACTCCATTTAAGACTAGAAAACAAACGCTAGCTCGCCTTACAAGAAACACACTCTGATTTTGAGAAAAGAGCACTCTTCTACTCTACTGTGTTTCCTATAGGGCCAGAACAGTGAGCTTGCTCAGAACATAAGAACTGTGCTTCCTACACACACGGGCCTTATCTAGTTTAACTGTGCTTAGGAAACTGTCAAGAACAGTAGCTCCCCTTCAGGCCAATACACTGTACTTGCTGGGAACAGACGCAAGTGCTCTTTGCACTGTGTATGACAATGGGAGCACAATAATGACTCTTCTTAACAGAAATCAACTATTGCTCGTTGGAAGAGAAACTACTTTTGACTCAACTCAATTTAGGAGTGTGAAACAAACGCTAGCTCACCTTACAAGAAACACACTCTGCTTTTGAGAAAAGAGCACTCTTCTACTCTACTGTGTTTCCTATAGGGCCAGAACAGTGAGCTGGATCAGAAAGAAAGAACTGTGCTTCGTACACACACAGGCCATATCTAGTTCAACTGTGCTTAGGAAACTTACAAGAACAGTAGCTCCTGTTCAGTCCAATACACTGAACTTGTTGGGAACAGACGCGAGTGCTATTCGTACTGTGTATGGCAATGGGAGCGCAATAATGACTTTTCTTACCAGAAAACAACTCTTGCTCTTAGAACCAGAAATGCATGTGATTCAAATCCATTTAGGACTGGGAAATAAACGCTAGCTAATCTTACAAGAAACACACTCTGCTTTTGAGAAAAGAGCACTCTTCTACTCTACTGTGTTTCCTATAGGGCCAAAACAGTGAGCTTGCTCAGAACACAAGAACTGTGATTCCTACACACAGGGGCCATATCTAGTTCAACTCTGCTTAGGAAACTGACAAGAACAGTAGATCCTCTTCAGTCCAATACACTGTGCTTGCTGGGAACAGACACCAGTGCTGTTTGCCCTGTGTATGACAATTGGAGCAAAATAGTGACTCTTCACACCAGAAAACAACTCTTGCTCGTAGGACCAGAAACTGCATGTGATTCAACTCCATTTAGGACTGGGAAACAAACACTAGCTTGCCTTACAAGAAACACACTCTGCTTTTGAGAAAAGAGCACTCTTCTACTCTACTGTGTTTCCTATGGTGTCATAACAGTGAGCTTGCTCAGAACAAAAGAACTGTGATTCCTACACTCACGGGCCATATCTAGTTCAACTCTGCTTAGGAACCTGACAAGAGCAGTAGCTCCTCTTCAGTCAAATACACTGTATTTGCTGGGAAAAGAGGCGAGTGCTATTTGCACTGTGTATGGCAATGGGAGTGCAATAGTGACTTTCCTTACCAGAAAACAAATCTTGCTCATAGGCCCAAAAACTGCAAGTGATTGAACACTTTTAGTACTGGGAAAGAAACGCTAGCTCGCCTTACAAGAAACACACTCTGCTTTTGAGAATAGGGCACTCTTCTACTCTACTGTGTTTACTATTGGGCCAGAATAGTGAGCTAGCTCAGAACAAAAGAACTGTGCTTCCTACACACACGGGCCTTATCTAGTTTAACTGTGCTTAGGAAACTGTCAAGAACAGTAGCTCCCCTTCAGGCCAATACACTGTACTTGCTGGGAACAGACGCAAGTGCTCTTTGCACTGTGTATGACAATGGGAGCACAATAATGACTCTTCTTACCAGAAATCAACTATTGCTCGTTGGAAGAGAAACTACTTTTGACTCCACTCAATTTAGGAGTGTGAAACAAACGCTAGCTCACCTTACAAGAAACACACTCTGCTTTTGAGAAAAGAGCACTCTTCTACTCTACTGTGTTTCCTATAGGGCCAGAACAGTGAGCTTGCTCAGAACATAAGAACTGTGCTTCCTACACACACGGGCCATATCTAGTTCAACTCTGCTTAGGAAACTGACAGGAAAAGTAGCTCCTCTTCAGTCCAATACACTGTACTTGTGGGGAACAGAAGCGAGTGATATTTGCACTGTGTATGACAATAGGAGCACAATAGTGACTTGTCTTACCAGAAAACAACTCTTGCTCGTTGGACAAAAAACTGCATGTGACTCAACTCCATTTAGGACTGGGAAACAAACTCTAGCTCGCTTTACAAGAAACACACTCTGCTTTTGAGAAAAGAGCACTCTTCTACTCTACTGTGTTTACTATAGGGCCAGAACAGTGAGCTTGCTCAGAAAAAAAGAACTGTGCTTCCTACACACACGGGCCATATCTAGTTCAACTCTGCTTAGGAAACTGACAAGAACAGTAGCTCCTCTTCAGTCCCATACACTGTACTTGTGGGGAATAGAAGCGAGTGATATTTGCACTGTGTATGAAAATAGGAGCACAATAGTGACTTGTCTTACCAGAAAACAACTCTTGCTCGTTGGACAAAAAACTGCATGTGACTCAACTCCATTTAGGACTGGGAAACAAATGCAAGCTCGATTTCCAAGAAACAAACTCTGCTTTTGAGAAAAGAGCACTCTTCTACTCTACTGTGTTTCCTATGTGTTCCGAACAGTGAGCTTGCTCAGAACAAAAAAACTGTGCTTCCTACACACACGGCCATATCTAGTTCAAGTCTGCTTAGGAACCTGACAAGAACAGTAGATCCTCTTCAGTCCAATACACTGTACTTGCTGGGAACAGACGCCAGTGCTATTTGTCCTGTGTATGTCAATGGCAGCGCAATAGTGACTCTTCTTACTAGAAAACAACTCTTGCTCGTAGTACAAGAAACTGCATGTAATTCAACTCCATTTAGGACTGGGAAACAAACTCTAGCTAGCTTTACAAGAAACACACTCTGCTTTTGAGAAAAGAGCACTCTTCTACTCTACTGTGTTTCCTATAGGGCCAGAACAGTGAGCTTGCTCAGAAAAAAGAACTGTGCTTTCTACACACACGGACCATATCTAGTTCAACTCTGCATAGGAAACTGACAAGAACAGTAGCTCCTCTTCAGTCCAATACACTGTACTTGCTGGGAACAGACGGGAGGGCTATTTGCACTGTGTATGGCAATGGGAGCGCAATAGTGACTTTCCTTACCAGAAAACAACTCTTGCTCGTAGGACCAAAAACTGCATGTGATTCCACTCCATTTAGGACTGGGAAACAAACGCTAGCTCGCCTACAAGAAACACACTCTGCTTTTGAGGAAAGAGCACTCATCTACTCTACTGGGTTTCCTATGGGGTCCGAACAGTGAGCTTGCTCAGAACAAAAGACCTGTGCTTCCAACACACACGGGCCATATCTAGTTCAACTCTGCTTAGGAACCTGACAAGAACAGTAGCTCCTCTTCAGTCCAATACACTGTACTTGCTGGGAACAGACACATGAGCTATTTGCACTGTGTATGGCAATGGGATCACAATAGTGACTTTCTTACCAGAAAACATTTCTTGCTCGTAGGACCAGACACTGCAAGTGATTCCACTTCATTTAAGACTGGGAAACAAACGCTAACTCGCCTTAGCAGAAACACACTCTGCTTTTGAGAAAAGAGCACTCTTCTACTCTACTGTGTTTCCTATGGTGTCCAAACAGTGAGCTTGCTCAGAATAAAAGAACTGTGCTTCCTACACGCACGGCCATATCTAGTTCAATTCTGCTCAGGAACCTGACAAGAACAGTAGCTCCTATTCAGTCCAATACTCTGTACTTGCTGGGAAAAGACGCGAGTGCTATTTGCCCTGTGTATGGCAATGGGAGCGCAATAGTGACTTTCCTTACCAGAAAACAACTCTTGTTCGTAGGACCAGAAACTGCATGTGATTCAACTCCATTTAGGACTAGGAAACAAACGCTAGCTCGCCTTACAAGAAACACACTCTGCTTTTGAGAAAAGAGCACTCTTCTACTCTACTGTGTTTCCTATAGGGCCAGAACAGTGAGCTTGCTCAGAACATAAGAACTGTGCTTCCTACACACACGGGCCTTATCTAGTTTAACTGTGCTTAGGAAACTGTCAAGAACAGTAGCTCCCCTTCAGGCCAATACACTGTACTTGCTGGGAACAGACGCAAGTGCTCTTTGCACTGTGTATGACAATGGGAGCACAATAATGACTCTTCTTACCAGAAATCAACTATTGCTCGTTGGAAGAGAAACTACTTTTGACTCAATTCAATTTACGAGTGTGAAACAAACGCTAGCTCACCTTACAAGAAACACACTCTGCTTTTGAGAAAAGAGCACTCTTCTACTCTAGTGTGTTTCCTATATGGCCAGAACAGTGAGCTGGATCAGAAAAAAAGAACTGTGCTTCGTACACACACAGGCCATATCTAGTTCAACTGTGCTTAGGAAACTTACAAGAACAGTAGCTCCTGTTCAGTCCAATACACTGTACTTGTTGGGAACAGACGCGAGTGCTATTTGTACTGTGTATGGCAATGGGAGCGCAATAATGACTTTTCTTACCAGAAAACAACTCTTGCTCTTAGTACCAGAAATGCATGTGATTCAACTCCATTTAGGACTGGGAAATAAACGCTAGCTAATCTTACAAGAAACACACTTTGCTTATGAGAAAAGAGCACTCTTCTACTCTACTGGGTTTCCTATAGGGCCAGAACATTGAGCTTGCTCAGAACAAAATAACTGTGCTTCCTACACACACGGCCATATCTACTTCAATTGTGCTTAGGAACCGGACAAGAACAGTAGATCCTCTTCAGTCCAATACACTGTGCTTGCTGGGAACAAACGTCAGTGCTGTTTGTCCTGTATATGGCAATGGCAGCGCAATAGTGACTCTTCTTACCACAAAACAACTCTTGCTGGTAGGACCAGAAACTACATGTGATTCAACTCCATTTAGGACTGGGAAACAAACGATAGCTCTTCTTACAAGAAACACCCTCTGCTTTAGAGAAAAGAGCACTCTTCTACTCTACTGTGTTTCCTATAGGGCCAGAACAGTGAGCTTGCTCAGAAAAAAAAAACTGTGCTTCCTACACACACGGGCCATATCTAGTTCAACTCTGCTTAGGAAACTGACAAGAACAGTAGCTCCTCTCTCAGTCCGATACACCGTACTTGCTGGGAACAGACGCGAGTGCTATTTGCACTGAGGATGGCAATGGGAGCACAATAGTGACTTTCCTTACTAGAAAACAACTCTTGCTCATAGGACCAGAAACTGCATGTGATTCAACTCCATTTAGGACTGGGAAACAAATGCTAGCTCGCCTTACATGAATCACACTCTGCTTTTGAGAAAAGAGCACTCTCCTACTCTACTGTGTTTCCTATGGGGTCCGAACAGTGAGCTTGCTCAGAACAAAAGAACTGTGGTTCCTACACACACGGGTCATATCTAGTTCAACTCTGCTTAGGAAACTGACAAGAACAGTAGCTCCTCTTCACTCCAATACACTTTACTTGCAGAAACAGACGCGAGTGCTATTTGCACTGTGTATGGCAATTGGAGCACAATAGTGACTCGTCTTACCAGAAAACAACTCTTGCTCGTAGGACAAAAAACTGCATGTGACTCAACTCCATTTAGGACTGGGAAACAAACGCTAGCTCGCCTTACAAGAAACACACTCTGCTTTTGAGAAAAGAGCACTCTTCTACTCTACTGTGTTTCCTATGGGGTCCGAACAGTGAGCTTGCTCAGAACAAAAGAA
The DNA here is from genome assembly GCF_949786415.1 of Peromyscus eremicus. Lineage (NCBI taxonomy): Eukaryota > Metazoa > Chordata > Mammalia > Rodentia > Cricetidae > Peromyscus > Peromyscus eremicus. Next base: position 84,254 of record NW_026734618.1, read on the forward strand.
CTGTGCTTCCTACACACGACCACATCTAGTTCAATTGTGCTTAGGAACCTGACAAGAACAGTAGATCCTCTTCAGTCCAATATACTGTACTTGCTGGGAACAGACGCCAGTACTATTTGTCCTGTGTATGGCAATGGCAGCGCAATAGTGACTCTTCTTACCGTAAAACAACTCTTGCTCATAGGACCAGAAACTGCAAGTGTTTCAACTCCATTTAGGACTGGGAAACAAAACCTAGCTCACCTTACAAGAAACACACTCTGCTTTAGAGAAAAGAGCACTCTTCTACTTTACTGTGTTTCCTATAGGGCCAGAACAGTGAGCTTGCTCAGAACAAAAGAACTGTGCTTCCTACACACGGGCCATATCTAGTTCAACTCTGCTTAGGAAACTGACAAGAACAGTATGTCCTCTTCAGTCTGATACACTGTACTTGCTGGGAACAGACACGAGTGCTATTTGCACTGTGTATGGCAATGGAAGCGCAATAGTGACTTTCCTTACCAGAAAACAACTTTTGCTCGTAGGACCAGAAACTGCATGTGATTCAACTCCATTTAGGACTGGGAAACAAATGCTTGCTCGCCTTACATGAAACACACTCTGCTTTTGAGAAAAGAGCACTCTTCTACTCTACTGTGTTTCCTATGGGGTCCGAACAGTGAGCTTCACACGGGCCATATCTAGTTCAACTCTGCTTAGGAAACTGACAAGAACAGTAGCTCCTCTTCAGTCCAATACACTGTACTTGCGGGGAACAGACACGAGTGCTATTTGCCTTGTGTATGACAATGGGAGCACAATAGTGACTCTTTTTACCAGAAAACAACTCTTGCTCGTAGGACAAAAAACTGCATGTGACTCAACTCCATTTAGGACTGGGAAACAAACGCTAGCTCAACTTCCAAGAAACACACTCTGCTTTTGAGAAAAGAGCACTCTTCTACTCTACTGTGTTTCTTATGTGTTCCGAAAGTGAGCTTGCTCAGAACAAAAAAACTGTGCTTCCTACACACACGGCCATATCTAGTTCAATTCTGCTTAGGACCCTAACAAGAACAGTAGATCCTCTTCAGTCCAATACACTGTACTTGCTGGGAACAGACGCCAGTGCTATTTGTCCTGTGTAGGGCAAAGGCAGCGCAATAGTGACTCTTCTTACCAGAAAACAACTCTTGCTCATAGGACCAGAAACTGCATGTTATTCAACTCCATTTAGGACTAGGAAACAAACTCTAGCTCGCTTTACAAGAAACACACTCTGCTTTTGAGAAAAGAGCACTCTTCTACTCTACTGTGTTTCCTATAGCGCCACAACAGTGAACTTGCTCAGAACATAAGAACTGTACTTCCTACACACACGGGCCATATCTAGTTCAACTCTGCTTAGGAAACTGACAAGAACAGTAGCTCCCCTTCAGTCCAATACACTGTATTTCCTGGGAACAGAAAGGAGGGCTATTTGCACTGTGTATGGCAATGGGAGCGCAATGTGACTTTCCTTACCAGAAAAGAACTCTTGATCGTAGGACCAGAAATTGCATGTGATTCAACTCCATTTAGGACTAGGAAACAAACGCTAGCTCGCCTTACAAGAAACACACTCTGCTTTTGAGAAAAGAGCACTCTTCTTCTCTACTGTGTTTCCTATAGGGCCAGAACAGTGAGCTTGCTCAGAACATAAGAACTGTGCTTCCTACACACACGGGCCATATCTACTTCAACTCTGCTTAGGAAACTGACAAGAACAGTAGCTCCTTTTCAGTCCCATACACTGTACTTGCTGGGAACAGACGTGAGTGCTATTTGCACTGTGTATGCAATGGGAGCACAATAGTGACTTTCCTTACCAGAAAACAATTCTTGCTCATAGGACAAGAAACTGCATGTGATTCAACTCCATTTAGGACTGGGAAACAAATGCTAGCTCGCCTTACAAGAAACACACTCTGCTTTGGAGAAAAGAGCACTCTTCTACTCTACTGTGTTTCCTATAGTGTCCAAACAGTGAGCTTGCTCAGAACATAAGAACTGTGCTTCCTACACACACGGCCATATCTAGTTCAATTGTGCTTAGGAACCTGACAAGAACAGTAGATCCTCTTCAGTCCAATACACTGTACTTGCTGGGAACAGACGCCAGTGCTGTTTGTCCTGTATATGGCAATGGCAGCGCAATAGTGACTCTTCTTACCATAAAACAACTCTTGCTGGTAGGACCAGAAACTACATGTGATTCAACTCCATTTAGGACTGGGAAACAAACGATAGCTCTCCTTACAAGAAACACCCTCTGCTTTAGAGAAAAGAGCACTCTTCTACTCTACTGTGTTTCCTATAGGGCCAGAACAGTGAGCTTGCTCAGAAAAAAAAACTGTGCTTCCTACACACACGGGCCATATCTAGTTCAACTCTGCTTAGGAAACTGACAAGAACAGTAGCTCCTCTCTCAGTCCGATACACAGTACTTGCTGGGAACAGACGCCAGTGCTATTTGCACTGTGGATGGCAATGGGAGCACAATAGTGACTTTCCTTACCAGAAAACAACTCTTGCTCTTAGGACCAGAAACTGCATGTGATTCAACTCCATTTAGGACTGGGAAACAAATGCTTGCTCGCCTTACATGAAACACACTCTGCTTTTGAGAAAAGAGCACTCTTCTACTCTACTGTGTTTCCTATGGGGTCCGAACAGTGAGCTTGCTCAGAACAAAAGAACTGTGCTTCCTACACACACGGGCCATATCTAGTTCAACTCTGCTTAGGAAACTGACAAGAACAGTAGCTCCTCTTCAGTCCAATACACTGTACTTGCGGGGAACAGACACGAGTGCTATTTGCCCTGTGTATGACAATGGGAGCACAATAGTGACTCTTTTTACCAGAAAACAATAATTGCTTGTAGGACAAAAAACTGCATGTGAATCAACTCCATTTAGGACTGGGAAACAAACACTAGCTCGACTTCCAAGAAACACACTCTGCTTTTGAGAAAAGAGCACTCTTCTACTCTACTGTGTTTCCTATGTGTTCCCGAACAGTGAGCTTGCTCAGAACAAAAAAATTGTGCTTCCTACACACACGGCCATATCTAGTTCAAGTCTGCTTAGGAACCTGACAAGAACAGTAGATCCTCTACAGTCCAATACACTGTACTTGCTGGGAACAGACGCCAGTGATATTTGTCCTGTGTATGGCAATGGCAGCGCAATAGTGACTCTTCTTACTAGAAAACAACTCTTGCTCGTAGGACCAGAAACTGCATGTGATTCAACACCATTTAGGACTAGGAAACAAACTCCAGCTCACTTTACAAGAAACACACTATGCTTTTGAGAAAAGAGCACTCTTCTACTCTACTGTGTTTCCTATAGGGCCAGAACAGTGAGCTTGCTCAGAACATAAGAACTGTGCTTCCTACACACACGGGCCATATCTACTTCAACTCTGCTTAGGAAACTGACAAGAACAGTAGCTCCTTTTCAGTCCCATACACTGTACTTGCTGGGAACAGACGCGAGTGCTATTTGCACTGTGTATGCAATGGGAGCGCAATAGTATCTTTCCTTACCAGAAAACAATTCTTGCTAGTAGGACCAGAAACTGCATGTGATTCCACTCCATTTAGGACTGGGAAACAAATGCTAGCTCGCCTTACAAGAAACACACTCTGCTTTTGAGAAAAGAGCACTCTTCTACTCTACTGTGTTTCCTATAGTGTCTGAACAGTGAGCTTGCTCAGAACAAAAGAACTGTGCTTCCTACACACATGGCCATATCGAGTTCAATTGTGCTTAGGAACCTGACAAGAACAGTAGATCCTCTTCAGTCCAATACACTGAACATGCGGGGAACAGACGCGAGTGCTATTTGCAATGAGTATGGAAATTGGAGCACAATAGTGACTCGTCTTACCAGAAAAAACTCTTGCTCGTAGGACAAAAAACTGAATGTGACTCAACTCCATTTAGGACTGGGAAACAAACGCTAGCTCGCCTTACAAGAAACACACTCTGCTTTTGAGAAAAGAGCACTCTTCTACTCCACTGTGTTTCCTATGGGGTCCGAACAGTGAGCTCGCTCAGAACAAAAGAACTGTGCTTCCTACACACGACCACATCTAGTTCAATTGTGCTTAGGAACCTGACAAGAACAGTAGATCCTCTTCAGTCCAATATACTGTACTTGCTGGGAACAGACGCCAGTGTTATTTGTCCTGTGTATGGCAATGGCAGCGCAAAAGTGACTCTTCTTACCATAAAACAACTCTTGCTCATAGGACCAGAAACTGCAAGTATTTCAACTCCATTTAGGATTGGGAAACAAAAGCTAGATCACATTACCAGCAACACACTCTGCTTTAGAGAAAAGAGCACTCTTCTACTTTACTGTGTTTCCTATAGGGCCAGAACAGTGAGCTTGCTCAGAACCAAAGAACTGTGTTTCTTACACACACGGGCCATATCTAGTTCAACTCTGCTTAGGAAGCTGACAAGAACAGTAGCTCCTCTTCACTCCAATACACTTCACTTGCGGGGAACAGACGCGAGTGCTAATTGCACTGTGTATGGAAATTGGAGCACAATAGTGACTCGTCTTACCAGAAAACAACTCTTGCTCATAGGACAAAAAACTGCATGTGACTCAACTCCATTTAGGACTGGGAAACAAATGCTAGCTCGCCTTACAAGAAATATACTCTGCTTTAGAGAAAAGAGCACTCTTCTACTCTACTGTGTTTCCTATAGGGCCAGAACATTGAGCTTGCTCAGAACATAAGAACTGAGCTTCCTACACACACAGGCCATATGGAGTTCAACTCTGCTTAGGAACCTGAAAAGAACAGTAGCTCCTCTTCAGTCCAATACACTGTACTTGCTGGGAACAGACGCATGTGCTATTTGCACTGTGTATGTCAAAGGGAGCGCAATAGTGACTTTCCTTACCAGAAAACAACTCTTGCTCGTACGACCAGAAACTGCATGTGATTTCACTCCATTTAGGACTGGAAACAAACGCAAGCTCGCCTTACAAGAAACACACTCTGCTTTTGAGAAAAGAGCACTCTTCTACTCTATTTTGCTTCCTATGGGGTCCGAACAGTGAGCTTGCACAGAACAAAATAACTGTGCTTCCTACACACACGGGCCATATCTAGTTCAACTCTGCTTAGGAAACTGACAAGAACAGTAGCTCCTCTTCAGTCCAATACACTGTACTTGCGGGGAACAGACACGAGTGCTATTTGCCCTGTGTATGACAATGGGATCACAATAGTGACTCTTCTTACCAGAAAACAACTCTTGCTCGTAGGACAAAAAACTGCATGTGACTCAACTCCATTTAGGACTGGGAAACAAACACTAGCTCGACTTCCAAGAAACACACTCTGCTTTTGACAAAAGAGCACTCATCTACTCTACTGTGTTTCCTATGTGTTCCCGAACAATGAGCTTGCTCAGAACAAAAAAAATGTGCTTCCTACACACACGGCCATATCTAGTTCAAGTCTGCTTAGGAACCTGACAAGAACAGTAGATTCTCTTCAGTCCAATACACTGTACTTGCTGGAAACAGACGCCAGTGCTATTTGTCCTGTGTATGGCAATGGCAGCGCAATAGTGACTCTTCTTACCAGAAAACAACTCTTGCTCGTAGGACCAGAAACTGCATGTTATTCAACTCCATTTAGGACTAGGAAACAAACTCCAGCTCACTTTACAAGAAACACACTATGCTTTTGAGAAAAGAGCACTCTTCTACTCTACTGTGTTTCCTATAGGGCCAGAACAGTGAGCTTGCTCAAAACATAAGAACTGTGCTTCCTACACACACGGGCCATATCGAGTTCAACTCTGCTTAGGAACCTGACAAGAACAGTAGCTCCTCTTCAGTCCAATACACTGTACTTGCTGGGAACAGACGCATGTGCTATTTGCACTGTGTATGGCAATGGGAGCGCAATAGTGACTTTCCTTACCAGAAAACAACTCTTGCTCGTAGGACCAGAAACTGCATATGATTCCACTCCATTTAGGACTGGAAACAAATGCTAGCTCGCCTTACAAGAAACACTCTCTGCATTTGAGAAAAGAGCACTCTTCTACTCTACTGTGCTTCCTACGGGGTCCGAACAGTGAGCTTGCTCAGAACAAATGAACTGTGCTTCCTACACACACGGGCCATATCTAGTTCAACTCTGCTTAGGAAACTGAGAAGAACAGTAGCTCCTCTTCAGTCCAATACACTGAACATGCGGGGAACAGACGCGAGTGCTATTTGCAATGAGTATGGCAATTGGAGCACAATAGTGACTCGTCTTACCAGAAAAAACTCTTGCTCGTAGGACAAAAAACTGAATGTGACTCAACTCCATTTAGGACTGGGAAACAAACGCTAGCTCGCCTTACAAGAAACACACTCTGCTTTTGAGAAAAGAGCACTCTTCTACTCTACTGTGTTTCCTATGGTGTCCGAACAGTGAGCTCGCTCAGAACAAAAGAACTGTGCTTCCTACACACGACCACATCTAGTTCAATTGTGCTTAGGAACCTGACAAGAACAGTAGATCCTCTTCAGTCCAATATACTGTACTTGCTGAGAACAGACGCCAGTGCTATTTGTCCTGTGTATGGCAATGGCAGCGCAAAAGTAACTCTTCTTACCATAAAACAACTCTTGCTCATAGGACCAGAAACTGCAAGTATTTCAACTCCATTTATTATTGGGAAACAAAAGCTAGATCACATTACCAGCAACACACTCTGCTTTAGAGAAAAGAGCACTCTTCTACTTTACTGTGTTTCCTATAGGGCCAGAACAGTGAGCTTGCTCAGAACAAAAGAACTGTGCTTCCTACACACGGGCCATATCTAGTTCAACTCTGCTTAGGAAACTGACAAGAACAGTATGTCCTCTTCAGTCCGATACACTGTACTTGCTGGAAACAGACACGAGTGCTATTTGTCCTGTGTATGGCAATGGCAGCGCAATAGTGACTCTTCTTACCAGAAAACAACTCTTGCTCGTAGGACCAGAAACTGCATGTTATTCAACTCCATTTAGGACTAGGAAACAAACTCCAGCTCGCTTTACAAGAAACACACTCTGCTTTTGAGAAAAGAGCACTCTTCTACTCTACTGTGTTTCCTATAGGGCCAGAACAGTGAGCTTGCTAAGAACATAAGAACTGGGCTTCCTACACACACGGGCCATATCTACTTCAACTCTGCTTAGGAAACTTACAAGAACAGTAGCTCCTTTTCAGTCCAATACACTGTACTTGCTGGGAACAGACGCCAGTGCTGTTTGTCCTGTATATGGCAATGGCAGTGCAATAGTGACTCTTCTTACCATAAAACAACTTTTGCTGGTAGGACCAGAAACTACATGTGATTCAACTCCATTTAGGACTGGGAAACAAACGATAGCTCGCCTTACAAGAAACACACTCTGCTTTAGAGAAAAGAGCACTCTTCTACTCTACTGTGTTTCCTATAGGGCCAGAACAGTGAGCTTGCTCAGAAAAAAAACTGTGCTTCCTACACACACGGGCCATATCTAGTTCAACTCTGCTTAGGAAACTGCCAAGAACAGTAGCTCCTCCCTCAGTCCGATACAAAGTACTTGCTGGGAACAGACGCGAGTGCTATTTGCACTGTGGATGGCAATGGGAGTACAATAGTGACTTTCCTTACCAGAAAACAACTTGTAGGACCAGAAACTGCATGTGATTCAACTCCATTTAGGACTGGGAAACAAATGCTAGCTCGCCTTACATGAATCACACTCTGCTTTTGAGAAAAGAGCACTCTTCTACTCTACTGTGTTTCCTATGGGGTCCGAACAGTGAGCTTGCTCAGAACAAAAGAACTGTGCTTCTTACACACACGGGCCATATCTAGTTCAACTCTGCTTAGGAAGCTGACAAGAACAGTAGCTCCTCTTCACTCCAATACACTTCACTTGCTGGGAACAGACGCGAGTGCTATTTGCACTGTGTATGGAAATTGGAGCACAATAGTGACTCGTCTTACCAGAAAACAACTCTTGCTCATAGAACAAAAAACTGCATGTGACTCAACTCCATTTAGGACTGGGAAACAAACGCTAGCTCGCCTTACAAGAAATATACTCTGCTTTAGAGAAAAGAGCACTCTTCTACTCTACTGTGTTTCCTATAGGGCCAGAACATTGAGCTTGCTCAGAACATAAGAACTGAGCTTCCTACACACACAGGCCATATGGAGTTCAACTCTGCTTAGGAACCTGACAAGAACAGTAGCTCCTCTTCAGTCCAATACACTGTACTTACTGGGAACAGACGCATGTGCTATTTGCACTGTGTATGGCAAAGGGAGCGCAATAGTGACTTTCCTTACCAGAAAACAACTCTTGCTCGTAGGACCAGAAACTGCATGTGATTTCACTCCATTTAGGACTGGAAACAAACGCAATCTCGCCTTACAAGAAACACACTCTGCTTTTGAGAAAAGAGCACTCTTCTACTCTATTGTGCTTCCTATGGGGTCCGAACAGTGAGCTTGCACAGAACAAAATAACTGTGCTTCCTACACACACGGGCCATATCTAGTTCAACTCTGCTTAGGAAACTGACAAGAACAGTAGCTCCTCTTCAGTCCAATACACTGTACTTGCGGGGAACAGACACGAGTGCTATTTGCCCTGTGTATGACAATGGGATCACAATAGTGACTCTTCTTACCAGAAAACAACTCTTGCTCGTAGGACAAAAAACTGCATGTGACTCAACTCCATTTAGGACTGGGAAACAAACACTAGCTCGACTTCCAAGAAACACACTCTGCTTTTGACAAAAGAGCACTCTTCTACTCTACTGTGTTTCCTATGTGTTCCCGAACAATGAGCTTGCTCAGAACAAAAAAACTGTGCTTCCTACACACACGGCCATATCTAGTTCAAGTCTGCTTAGGAACCTGACAAGAACAGTAGATCCTCTTCAGTCCAATACACTGTACTTGCTGGGAACAGACGCCAGTGCTATTTGTCCTGTGTATGGCAATGGCAGCGCAATAGTGACTCTTCTTACCAGAAAACAACTCTTGGTCGTAGGACCAGAAACTGCATGTTATTCAACTCCATTTAGGACTAGGAAACAAACTCCAGCTCGCTTTACAAGAAACACACTCTGCTTTGAGAAAAGAGCAATCTTCTACTCTACTGTGTTTCCTATAGGGCCAGAACACTGAGCTTGCTAAGAACATAAGAACTGGGCTTCCTACACACACGGGCCATATCTACTTCAACTCTGCTTAGGAAACTGACAAGAACAATAGCTCCTTTTCAGTCCAATACACTGTACTTGCTGGGAACAGACGCGAGTGCTATTTGCACTATGTATGCAATGGGAGCACAATTGTGACTTTCCTTACCAGAAAACAACTCTTGCTCGTAGGACCAGAAACTGCATGTGATTCAACTCCATTTAGGACTGGGAAACAAATGCTAGCTCGCCTTACAAGAAACACACTCTGCTTTTGAGAAAAGAGCACTCTTCTACTCTACTGTGTTTCCTATAAGGTCCGAACAGTGAGCTTGCTCAGAACAAAAGAGCTGTGCTTCCTACACACACGGCCATATCTAGTTCAATTGTGCTTAGGAACCTGACAAGAACAGTAGATCCTCTTCAGTCCAATACACTGTACTTGCTGGGAACAGACGCCAGTGCTGTTTGTCCTGTATATGGCAACGGCAGTGCAATAGTGACTCTTCTTACCATAAAACAACTCTTGCTGGTAGGACCAGAAACTACATGTGATTCAACTCCATTTAGGACTGGGAAACAAACGATAGCTCACCTTACAAGAAACACACTCTGCTTTAGAGAAAAGAGCACTCTTCTACTCTACTGTGTTTCCTATAGGGCCAGAACAGTGAGCTAGCTCAGAAAAAAAAAACTGTGCTTCCTACACACACGGGCCATATCTAGTTCAACTCTGCTTAGGAAACTGACAAGAACAGTAGCTCCTCCCTCAGTCCGATACAAAGTACTTGCTGGGAACAGATGCGAGTGCTATTTGCACTGTGGATGGCAATGGGAGTACAATAGTGACTTTCCTTACCAGAAAACAACTCGTAGGACCAGAAACTGCATGTGATTCAACTCCATTTAGGACTAGGAAACAAATGCTAGCTCGCCTTACATGAATCACACTCTGCTTTTGAGAAAAGAGCACTCTTCTACTCTACTGTGTTTCCTATGGGGTCCGAACAGTGAGCTTGCTCAGAACAAAAGAACTGTGCTTCTTACACACACGGGCCATATCTAGTTCAACTCTGCTTAGGAAGCTGACAAGAACAGTAGCTCCTCTTCACTCCAATACACTTCACTTGCTGGGAACAGACGCGAGTGCTATTTGCACTGTGTATGGAAATTGGAGCACAATAGTGACTCGTCTTACCAGAAAACAACTCTTGCTCATAGGACAAAAAACTGCATGTGACTCAACTCCATTTAGGACTGGGAAACAAACGCTAGCTCGCCTTACAAGAAATATACTCTGCTTTAGAGAAAAGAGCACTCTTCTACTCTACTGTGTTTCCTATAGGGCCAGAACATTGAGCTTGCTCAGAACATAAGAACTGAGCTTCCTACACACACAGGCCATATGGAGTTCAATTCTGCTTAGGAACCTGAAAAGAACAGTAGCTCCTCTTCAGTCCAATACACTGTACTTGCTGGGAACAGACGCATGTGCTATTTGCACTGTGTATGGCAAAGGGAGCGCAATAGTGACTTTCCTTACCAGAAAACAACTCTTGCTCGTAGGACCAGAAACTGCATGTGATTTCACTCCATTTAGGACTGGAAACAAACGCAAGCTCGCCTTACAAGAAACACACTCTGCTTTTGAGAAAAGAGCACTCTTCTACTCTATTGTGCTTCCTATGGGGTCCGAACAGTGAGCTTGCACAGAACAAAATAACTGTGCTTCCTACACACACGGGCCATATCTAGTTCAACTCTGCTTAGGAAACTGACAAGAACAGTAGCTCCTCTTCAGTCCAATACACTGTACTTGCGGGGAACAGACACGAGTGCTATTTGCCCTGTGTATGACAATGGGATCACAATAGTGACTCTTCTTACCAGAAAACAACTCTTGCTCGTAGGACAAAAAACTGCATGTGACTCAACTCCATTTAGGACTGGGAAACAAACACTAGCTCGACTTCCAAGAAACACACTCTGCTTTTGACAAAAGAGCACTCTTCTACTCTACTGTGTTTCCTATGTGTTCCCGAACAATGAGCTTGCTCAGAACAAAAAAACTGTGCTTCCTACACACACGGCCATATCTAGTTCAAGTCTGCTTAGGAACCTGACAAGAACAGTAGATCCTCTTCAGTCCAATACACTGTACTTGCTGGGAACAGACGCCAGTGATATTTGTCCTGTGTATGGCAATGGCAGCGCAATAGTGACTCTTCTTACCAGAAAACAACTCTTGGTCGTAGGACCAGAAACTGCATGTTATTCAACTCCATTTAGGACTAGGAAACAAACTCCAGCTCGCTTTACAAGAAACACACTCTGCTTTTGAGAAAAGAGCAATCTTCTACTCTACTGTGTTTCCTATAGGGCCAGAACACTGAGCTTGCTAAGAACATAAGAACTGGGCTTCCTACACACACGGGCCATATCTACTTCAACTCTGCTTAGGAAACTGACAAGAACAATAGCTCCTTTTCAGTCCAATACACTGTACTTGCTGGGAACAGACGCGAGTGCTATTTGCACTATGTATGCAATGGGAGCACAATTGTGACTTTCCTTACCAGAAAAAAACTCTTGCTCGTAGGACCAGAAACTGCATGTGATTCAACTCCATTTAGGACTGGGAAACAAATGCTAGCTCGCCTTACAAGAAACACACTCTGCTTTTGAGAAAAGAGCACTCTTCTACTCTACTGTGTTTCCTATAAGGTCCGAACAGTGAGCTTGCTCAGAACAAAAGAGCTGTGCTTCCTACACACACGGCCATATCTAGTTCAATTGTGCTTAGGAACCTGACAAGAACAGTAGATCCTCTTCAGTCCAATACACTGTACTTGCTGGGAACAGACGCCAGTGCTGTTTGTCCTGTATATGGCAATGGCAGTGCAATAGTGACTCTTCTTACCATAAAACAACTCTTGCTGGTAGGACCAGAAACTACATGTGATTCAACTCCATTTAGGACTGGGAAACAAACGATAGCTCACCTTACAAGAAACACACTCTGCTTTAGAGAAAAGAGCACTCTTCTACTCTACTGTGTTTCCTATAGGGCCAGAACAGTGAGCTAGCTCAGAAAAAAAAACTGTGCTTCCTACACACACGGGCCATATCTAGTTCAACTCTGCTTAGGAAACTGACAAGAACAGTAGCTCCTCCCTCAGTCCGATACAAAGTACTTGCTGGGAACAGATGCGAGTGCTATTTGCACTGTGGATGGCAATGGGAGTACAATAGTGACTTTCCTTACCAGAAAACAACTCGTAGGACCAGAAACTGCATGTGATTCAACTCCATTTAGGACTAGGAAACAAATGCTAGCTCGCCTTACATGAATCACACTCTGCTTTTGAGAAAAGAGCACTCTTCTACTCTACTGTGTTTCCTATGGGGTCCGAACAGTGAGCTTGCTCAGAACAAAAGAACTGTGCTTCCTACACACACGGGCCATATCTAGTTCAACTCTGCTTAGGAAGCTGACAAGAACAGTAGCTCCTCCTCAGTCCAATACACTTTACTTGCGGGGAACAGACGCGAGTGCTATTTGCACTGTGTATGGAAATTGGAGCACAATAGTGACTCGTCTTACCAGAAAAAAACTCTTGCTCATAGGACAAAAAACTGCATGTGACTCAACTCCATTTAGGACTGGGAAACAAACGCTAGCTCGCCTTACAAGAAATATACTCTGCTTTAGAGAAAAGAGCTCTCTTCTACTCTACTGTGTTTCCTATAGGGCCAGAACAGTGAGCTTGCTCAGAACATAAGAACTGAGCATCCTACACACACAGGCCATATGGAGTTCAACTCTGCTTAGGAACCTGACAAGAACAGTAGCTCCTCTTCAGTCCAATACACTGTACTTGCTGGGAACAGACGCATGTGCTATTTGCACTGTGTATGTCAAAGGGAGCGCAATAGTGACTTTCCTTACCAGAAAACAACTCTTGCTCGTACGACCAGAAACTGCATGTGATTTCACTCCATTTAGGACTGGAAACAAACGCAAGCTCGCCTTACAAGAAACACACTCTGCTTTTGAGAAAAGAGCACTCTTCTACTCTATTGTGCTTCCTATGGGGTCCGAACAGTGAGCTGGCACAGAAAAAAAGAACTGTGCTTCCTACACACACGGGTCATATCTAGGTCAACTCTGCTTAGGAAACTGAGAATAACAGTAGCTCCTCTTCAGTCCAATACACTGTACTTGCGGGGAACAGACACGAGTGCTATTTGCACTGTGTATGGCAATTGGAGCACAATAGTGACTCGTCTTACCAGAAAAAAATCTTACTCGTAGGAAAAAGAACTGGATGTGACTCAACTCCATTTAGGACTGGCAAACAAACGCTAGCTTGCCTTACAAGAATCACACTCTGCTTTTGAGAAAAGAGCACTCTTCTACTCTACTGTGTTTCCTATAAGGTCCGAACAGTGAGCTTGCTCAGAACAAAAGAGCTGTGCTTCCTACACACACGGCCATATCTAGATCAATTGTGCTTAGGAACCTGACAAGAACAGTAGATCCTCTTCAGTCCAATACACTGTACTTGCTGGGAACAGACGCCAGTTCTGTTTGTCCTGTATATGGCAATGGCAGTGCAATAGTGACTCTTCTTACCATAAAACAACTCTTGCTGGTAGGACCAGAAACTACATGTGATTCAACTCCATTTAGGACTGGGAAACAAACGATAGCTCACCTTACAAGAAACACACTCTGCTTTAGAGAAAAGAGCACTCTTCTACTCTACTGTGTTTCCTATAGGGCCAGAACAGTGAGCTTTCTCAGAAAAAAAAAACTGTGCTTCCTACACACACGGGCCATATCTAGTTCAACTCTGCTTAGGAAACTGACAAGAACAGTAGCTCCTCCCTCAGTCCGATACAAAGTACTTGCTGGGAACAGATGCGAGTGCTATTTGCACTGTGGATGGCAATGGGAGTACAATAGTGACTTTCCTTACCAGAAAACAACTCGTAGGACCAGAAACTGCATGTGATTCAACTCCATTTAGGACTGGGAAACAAATGCTAGCTCGCCTTACATGAATCACACTCTGCTTTTGAGAAAAGAGCACTCTTCTACTCTACTGTGTTTCCTATGGGGTCCGAACAGTGAGCTTGCTCAGAACAAAAGAACTGTGCTTCCTACACACACGGGCCATATCTATTTCAACTCTGCTTAGGAAGCTGATAAGAAAGTAGCTCCTTTTCAGTCCAATACACTTTACTTGCGGGGAACAGACGCGAGTGCTATTTGCACTGTGTATGGCAATTGGAGCACAATAGTGACTCGTCTTACCAGAAAACAACTCTTGCTTGTAGGACAAAAAAATGCATGTGACTCAACTCCATTTAGGACTGGGAAACAAACGCTATCTCGCCTTACAAGAAACACACTCTGCTTTAGAGAAAAGAGCACTCTTCTACTCTACTGTGTTTCCTATAGGGCCAGAACAGTGAGCTTGCTCAGAACATAAGAACTGTGCTTCCTACACACACAGGCCATATCAAGTACAACTCTGCTTAGGAACCTGTCAAGAACAGTAGCTCCTCTTCAGTCCAATACACTGTACTTGCTGGGAACAGACGCATGTGCTATTTGCACTGTGTATGGCAAAGGGAGCGCAAGAGTGACTTTCCTTACCAGAAAACAACTCTTGCTCCTAGTACCAGAAACACACTCTGCTTTTGAGAAAAGAGCACTCTTCTACTCTACTGTGTTTCCTATGGGGTCCGAACAGTGAAAATGCTCAGAACAAAAGAACTGTGCTTCCTACACACAAGGACATATCTACTTCAATTCTGCTTAGGAACCTGACAAAACAGTAGATTCTTTTCAGTCTAATATACTGTACTTGTTGGGAATAGACACCAGGGCTATTTGTCCTGTATATGGCAATGGGAGTGCAACAGTGACTTTCCTTACTAGAAAACAACTCTTGTTCGTAGGACCAGAAACTGCATGTGATTCAACTCCATTTAGGACTGGTAAACAAACGCTAGTTCGCCTTACAAAAAACACACTCTGCTTTTGAGAAAAGAGCACTCTTCTACTCCACTGTATTTCCTATTGGGTCCAAACAGTGAGCTTGCTCAGAACAAAAGAACTGTGCTTCCTACACACATGGACCATATCTAGTTCAACTCTGCTTAGGAAACTGACAAGAACAGTAGCTCCTATTCAGTCCAATACACTGTACTTGCTGGGAACAGACGCGAGTGCTATTTGCACTGTATATGGCATTTGGAGCGCAACAGTGACTCTTTTTACCAGAAAACAACTCTTGCTCTTAGGACCAAAAACTGCATGTGACTCAACTCCATTTAGGACTGGGAAACAAACGCGAGCTCGACTTACAAGAAACACACTCTGCTTTTAAGAAAAGAGCACTCTTCTACTCTACTGTGTTTCCTATAGGGCCAGAACAGTGACCTTGCTCAGAACATAAGAACTGTGCTTCCTACACACACGGGCCATATCTAGTTCAACTCTGCTTAGGAAACTGAAAAGAACAGTAGCTCCTCATCAGTCTGATACAATGTACTTGCTGGGAACAGACGCATGTGCTATTTGTCCTGTGTATCGCAATGGGAGCGCAATAGTGACTTTCCTTACCAGAAAACAACTCTTGCTCATAGGAACAGAAACTGCATGGGATTCCACTCCATTTAGGACTGGGTAACAAACGCTAGCTCGCCTTACAAGAAACACACTCTGCTTTAGAGAAAAGAGCACTCTTCTACTCTACTGTGTTTCCTATGGGGTCCAAACAGTGAGCTTACTCAGAACAAAAGAACTGTGCTTCCTACACACACGGACCATATCTAGTTCAGCTCTGCTTAGGAAACTGACAAGAACAGTAGATCCTCTTCAGTCCAATACACTGTACATGCTGGGAACAGACGCGAGTGCTATTTGCCCTGTGTATGACAATGGGAGCACAATAGTGACTCTTCTTAGCAGAAAACAACTCTGGATCGTAGGACAGAAACTGCATGTGAGGCAACTCCATTTAGGACTGGGAAACAAACACTAGCTCGCCTTACAAGAAACACACTCTGCTTTTGAAAAAGAGCACTCTTCTACTCTACAGTGTTTCCTATGGGGTCCAAACAGTGAACTTGCTCAAACCAAAAGAACTGTGCTTCCTACACACACGACCATATCTAGTGCAATTCTGCTTAGGAACCTGACAAGAACAGTAGATCCTCTTGAGTCCAATACACTGTACTTGCTGAGAACAGACTCCAGTGCTATTTGTCCTGTGTATGGCAATGGCAGCGCAATATTGACTATTCTTACCAGAAAACAACTCTTGCTCATAGGACCAGAAACTGCATGGGATTCAACTCCATTTAGGACTGGGAAACAAATGCTAGCTCTCCTTACAAGAAACACACTCTGCTTTTGAGAAAAGAGCACTCTTCTACTCTACTGTGTTTCCTATGGGGTCCAAACAGTGAGCTTGCTCAGAAAAAAAGAACTGTGATTCCTACACACAACGACCATATCTAGTTCAACTCTGCTTAGGATACTGACAAGAACAGTAGCTCCTATTCAGTCCAATACACTGTCCTTGCTGGGAACAGACGTGAGTGCTATTTGCACTGTGTATGGCAATTGGAGCACAATAGTGACTCGTCTTACCAGAAAACAACTCTTGCTCGTAGGACAAAAATCTGCATGTGACTCAACTCCATTTAGGACTGGGAAACAAACGCTAGCTCGCCTTACAAGAAACACACTCTGCTTTAGAGAAAAGAGCACTCTTCTACTCTACTGTGTTTCCTATAGGGCCAGAACAGTGAGCTTGCTCAGAACATAAGAACTGTGCTTCCTACACACACGGGCCATATCGAGTTCAACTCTGCTTAGGAAACTGACAAGAACAGTAGCTCCTTTTCGGTCCCATACACTGTACTTGCTGGGAACAGACGCGAGTGCTATTTGCACTGTGTATGCAATGGGAGCGCAATAGTATCTTTCCTTAACAGAAAACAATTCTTGCTAGTAGGACCAGAAACTGCATGTGATTCCACTCCATTTAGGACTGGGAAACAAATGCTAGCTCGCCTTACAAGAAACACACTCTGCTTTTGAGAAAAGAGCACTCTTCTACTCTACTGTGTTTCCTTTAGTGTCTGAACAGTGAGCTTGCTCAGAACAAAAGAACTGTGCTTCCTACACACACGGCCATATCGAGTTCAATTGTGCTTAGGAACCTGACAAGAACAGTAGATCCTCTTCAGTCCAATACACTGAACATGCGGGGAACAGACGCGAGTGCTATTTGCAATGAGTATGGCAATTGGAGCACAATAGTGACTCGTCTTACCAGAAAAAACTCTTGCTCGTAGGACAAAAAACTGAATGTGACTCAACTCCTTTTAGGACTGGGAAACAAACGCTAGCTCGCCTTACAAGAAACACACTCTGCTTTTGAGAAAAGAGCACTCTTCTACTCCACTGTGTTTCCTATGGGGTCCGAACAGTGAGCTCGCTCAGAACAAAAGAACTGTGCTTCCTACACATGATCACATCTAGTTCAATTGTGCTTAGGAACCTGACAAGAGCAGTAGATCCTCTTCAGTCCAATATACTGTACTTGCTGGGAACAGACGCCAGTGCTATTTGTCCTGTGTATGGCAATGGCAGCGCAAAAGTGACTCTTCTTACCATAAAACAACTCTTGCTCATAGGACCAGAAACTGCAAGTATTTCAACTCCATTTAGGATTGGGAAACAAAAGCTAGATCACATTACCAGCAACACACTCTGCTTTAGAGAAAAGAGCACTCTTCTACTTTACTGTGTTTCCTATAGGGCCAGAACAGTGAGCTTGCTCAGAACAAAAGAACTGTGTTTCTTACACACACGGGCCATATCTAGTTCAACTCTGCTTAGGAAGCTGACAAGAACAGTAGCTCCTCTTCACTCCAATACACTTCACTTGCGGGGAACAGACGCGAGTGCTATTTGCACTGTGTATGGAAATTGGAGCACAATAGTGACTCGTCTTACCAGAAAACAACTCTTGCTCATAGGACAAAAAACTGCATGTGACTCAACTCCATTTAGGACTGGGAAACAAACGCTAGCTCGCCTTACAAGAAATATACTCTGCTTTAGAGAAAAGAGCACTCTTCTACTCTACTGTGTTTCCTATAGGGCCAGAACATTGAGCTTGCTCAGAACATAAGAACTGAGCTTCCTACACACACAGGCCATATGGAGTTCAATTCTGCTTAGGAACCTGAAAAGAACAGTAGCTCCTCTTCAGTCCAATACACTGTACTTGCTGGGAACAGACGCATGTGCTATTTGCACTGTGTATGGCAAAGGGAGCGCAATAGTGACTTTCCTTACCAGAAAACAACTCTTGCTCGTAGGACCAGAAACTGCATGTGATTTCACTCCATTTAGGACTGGAAACAAACGCAAGCTCGCCTTACAAGAAACACACTCTGCTTTTGAGAAAAGAGCACTCTTCTACTCTATTTTGCTTCCTATGGGGTCCGAACAGTGAGCTTGCACAGAACAAAATAACTGTGCTTCCTACACACACGGGCCATATCTAGTTCAACTCTGCTTAGGAAACTGACAAGAACAGTAGCTCCTCTTCAGTCCAATACACTGTCCTTGCGGGGAACAGACACGAGTGCTATTTGCCCTGTGTATGACAATGGGATCACAATAGTGACTCTTTTTACCAGAAAACAACTCTTGCTCGTAGGACAAAAAACTGCATATGACTCAACTACATTTAGGACTGGGAAACAAACACTAGCTCGACTTCCAAGAAACACACTCTGCTTTTGACAAAAGAGCACTCTTCTACTCTACTGTGTTTCCTATGTGTTCCCGAACAATGAGCTTGCTCAGAACAAAAAAAATGTGCTTCCTACACACACGGCCATATCTAGTTCAAGTCTGCTTAGGAACCTGACAAGAACAGTAGATTCTCTTCAGTCCAATACACTGTACTTGCTGGGAACAGACGCCAGTGCTATTTGTCCTGTGTATGGCAATGGCAGCGCAATAGTGACTCTTCTTACCAGAAAACAACTCTTGCTCGTAGGACCAGAAACTGCATGATATTCAACTCCATTTAGGACTAGGAAACAAACTCCAGCTCGCTTTACAAGAAACACACTCTGCTTTTGAGAAAAGAGCACTCTTCTACTCTACTGTGTTTCCTATAGGGCCAGAACAGTGAGCTTGCTCAGAACATAAGAACTGTGCTTCCTACACACACGGGCCATATCGAGTTCAACTCTGCTTAGGAACCTGACAAGAACAGTAGCTCCTCTTCAGTCCTATACACTGTACTTGCTGGGAACAGACGCATGTGCTATTTGCACTGTGTATGGCAATGGGAGCGCAATAGTGACTTTCCTTACCAGAAAACAACTCTTGCTCGTAGGACCAGAAACTGCATATGAATCCACTCCATTTAGGACTGGAAACAAACTCCAGCTCGCTTTACAAGAAACACACTCTGCTTTTGAGAAAAGAGCACTCTTCTACTCTACTGTGTTTCCTATAGGGCCAGAACAGTGAGCTTGCTCAGAACATAAGAACTGTGCTTCCTACACACACGGGCCATATCGAGTTCAACTCTGCTTAGGAACCTGACAAGAACAGTAGCTCCTCTTCAGTCCAATACACTGTACTTGCTGGGAACAGACGCATGTGCTATTTGCACTGTGTATGGCAATGGGAGCGCAATAGTGACTTTCCTTACCAGAAAACAACTCTTGCTCGTAGGACCAGAAACTGCATATGATTCCACTCCATTTAGGACTGGAAACAAATGCTAGCTCGCCTTACAAGAAACACTCTCTGCATTTGAGAAA
Source organism: Peromyscus eremicus (assembly GCF_949786415.1). Lineage (NCBI taxonomy): Eukaryota > Metazoa > Chordata > Mammalia > Rodentia > Cricetidae > Peromyscus > Peromyscus eremicus. Next base: position 104,378 of record NW_026734618.1, read on the forward strand.
AGAGCACTCTTCTACTCTACTGTGCTTACTACGGGGTCCGAACAGTGAGCTTGCTCAGAACAAATGAACTGTGCTTCCTACACACACGGGCCATATCTAGTTCAACTCTGCTTAGGAAACTGAGAAGAACAGTAGCTCCTCTTCAGTCCAATACACTGAACATGCGGGGAACAGACGCGAGTGCTATTTGCAATGAGTATGGCAATTGGAGCACAATAGTGACTCGTCTTACCAGAAAAAACTCTTGCTCGTAGGACAAAAAACTGAATGTGACTCAACTCCATTTAGGACTGGGAAACAAACGCTAGCTCGACTTACAAGAAACACACTCTGCTTTTGAGAAAAGAGCACTCTTCTACTACACTGTGTTTCCTATGGGGTCCGAACAGTGAGCTCGCTCAGAACAAAAGAACTGTGCTTCCTACACACGACCACATCTAGTTCAATTGTGCTTTGGAACCTGACAAGAACAGTAGATCCTCTTCAGTCCAATATACTGTACTTGCTGGGAACAGACGCCAGTGCTATTTGTCCTGTGTATGGCAATGGCAGCGCAAAAGTAACTCTTCTTACCATAAAACAACTCTTGCTCATAGGACCAGAAACTGGAAGTATTTCAACTCCATTTATTATTGGGAAACAAAAGCTAGATCACATTACCAGCAACACACTCTGCTTTAGAGAAAAGAGCACTCTTCTACTTTACTGTGTTTCCTATAGGGCCAGAACAGTGAGCTTGCTCAGAACAAAAGAACTGTGCTTCCTACACACGGGCCATATCTAGTTGAACTCTGCTTAGGAAACTGACAAGAACAGTATGTCCTCTTCAGTCCGATACACTGTACTTGCTGGAAACAGACACGAGTGCTATTTGCACTGTGTATGGCAATAGAAGCGCAATAGTGACTTTCCTTACCAGAAAACAACTCTTGCTTGTAGGACCAGAAACTGCATATGATTCAACTCCATTTAGGACTGGGAAACAAATGCTAGCTCGCCTTACATGAAACACACTCTGCTTTTGAGAAAAGAGCACTCTTCTACTCTACTGTGTTTCCTATGTGGTCCGAACAGTGAGCTTGCTCAGAACAAAATAACTGTGCTTCCTACACACACGGGCCATATCTAGTTCAACTCTGCTTAGGAAACTGACAAGAACAGTAGCTCCTCTTCAGTCCAATACACTGTACTTGCGGGGAACAGACACGAGTGCTATTTGCCCTGTGTATGACAATGGGATCACAATAGTGACTCTTCTTACCAGAAAACAACTCTTGCTCGAAGGACAAAAAACTGCATGTGACTCAACTCCATTTAGGACTGGGAAACAAACACTAGCTCGACTTCCAAGAAACACACTCTGCTTTTGACAAAAGAGCACTCTTCTACTCTACTGTGTTTCCTATGTGTTCCCGAACAATGAGCTTGCTCAGAACAAAAAAACTGTGCTTCCTACACACACGGCCATATCTAGTTCAAGTCTGCTTAGGAACCTGACAAGAACAGTAGATCCTCTTCAGTCCAATACACTGTACTTGCTGGGAACAGACGCCAGTGCTATTTGTCCTGTCTATGGCAATGGCAGCGCAATAGTGACTCTTCTTACCAGAAAACTACTCTTGCTCGTAGGACCAGAAACTGCATGTTATTCAACTTTTTAGGACTAGGAAACAAACTCCAGCTCGCTTTACAAGAAACACACTCTGCTTTTGAGAAAAGAGCACTCTTCTACTCTACTGTGTTTCCTATAGGGCCAGAACAGTGAGCTTGCAAAGAACATAAGAACTGGGCTTCCTACACACACGGGCCATATCTACTTCAACTCTGCTTAGGAAACTGACAAGAACAGTAGCTCCTTTTCAGTCCAATACACTGTACTTGCTGGGAACAGACGCGAGTGCTATTTGCACTGTGTATGCAATGGGAGCGCAATAGTGACTTTCCTTACCAGAAAACAACTCTTGCTCGTAGGACCAGAAACTGCATGTGATTCAACTCTATTTGGGACTGGGAAACAAATGCTAGCTCGCCTTACAAGAAACACACTCTGCTTTTGAGAAAAGAGCACTCTTCTACTCTACTGTGTTTCCTATAAGGTCCGAACAGTAAGCTTGCTCAGAACAAAAGAGCTGTGCTTCCTACACACACGGCCATATCTAGTTCAATTGTGCTTAGGAACCTGACAAGAACAGTAGATCCTCTTCAGTCCAATACACTGTACTTGCTGGGAACAGACGCCAGTGCTGTTTGTCCTGTATATGGCAATGGCAGTGCAATAGTGACTCTTCTTACCATAAAACAACTTTTGCTGGTAGGACCAGAAACTACATGTGATTCAACTCCATTTAGGACTGGGAAACAAACGATAGCTCGCCTTACAAGAAACACACTCTGCGTTAGAGAAAAGAGCACTCTTCTACTCTAATGTGTTTCCTATAGGGCCAGAACAGTGAGCTTGCTCAGAAAAAAAACTGTGCTTCCTACACACACGGGCCATATCTAGTTCAACTCTGCTTAGGAAACTGCCAAGAACAGTAGCTCCTCCCTCAGTCCGATACAAAGTACTTGCTGGGAACAGACGCGAGTGCTATTTGCACTGTGGATGGCAATGGGAGTACAATAGTGACTTTCCTTACCAGAAAACAACTCGTAGGACCAGAAACTGCATGTGATTCAACTCCATTTAGGACTGGGAAACAAATGCTAGCTCGCCTTACATGAATCACACTCTGCTTTTGAGAAAAGAGCACTCTTCTACTCTACTGTGTTTCCTATGGGGTCCGAACAGTGAGCTTGCTCAGAACAAAAGAACTGTGCTTCCTACACACACGAGCCATATCTATTTCAACTCTGCTTAGGAAGCTGATAAGAAAGTAGCTCCTTTTCAGTCCAATACACTTTACTTGCGGGGAACAGACGCGAGTGCTATTTGCACTGTGTATGGCAATTGGAGCACAATAGTGACTCGTCTTACCAGAAAACAACTCTTGCTTGTAGGACAAAAAAATGCATGTGACTCAACTCCATTTAGGACTGGGAAACAAACGCTATCTCGCCTTACAAGAAACACACTCTGCTTTAGAGAAAAGAGCACTCTTCTACTCTACTGTGTTTCCTATAGGGCCAGAACAGTGAGCTTGCTCAGAACATAAGAACTGTGCTTCCTACACACACAGGCCATATCAAGTACAACTCTGCTTAGGAACCTGTCAAGAACAGTAGCTCCTCTTCAGTCCAATACACTGTACTTGCTGGGAACAGACGCATGTGCTATTTGCACTGTGTATGGCAAAGGGAGCGCAAGAGTGACTTTCCTTACCAGAAAACAACTCTTGCTCCTAGTACCAGAAACACACTCTGCTTTTGAGAAAAGAGCACTCTTCTACTCTACTGTGTTTCCTATGGGGTCCGAACAGTGAAAATGCTCAGAACAAAAGAACTGTGCTTCCTACACACAAGGACATATCTACTTCAATTCTGCTTAGGAACCTGACAAAACAGTAGATTCTTTTCAGTCTAATATACTGTACTTGTTGGGAATAGACACCAGGGCTATTTGTCCTGTATATGGCAATGGGAGTGCAACAGTGACTTTCCTTACTAGAAAACAACTCTTGTTCGTAGGACCAGAAACTGCATGTGATTCAACTCCATTTAGGACTGGTAAACAAACGCTAGTTCGCCTTACAAAAAACACACTCTGCTTTTGAGAAAAGAGCACTCTTCTACTCCACTGTATTTCCTATTGGGTCCAAACAGTGAGCTTGCTCAGAACAAAAGAACTGTGCTTCCTACACACATGGACCATATCTAGTTCAACTCTGCTTAGGAAACTGACAAGAACAGTAGCTCCTATTCAGTCCAATACACTGTACTTGCTGGGAACAGACGCGAGTGCTATTTGCACTGTATATGGCATTTGGAGCGCAACAGTGACTCTTTTTACCAGAAAACGAACTCTTGCTCTTAGGACCAAAAACTGCATGTGACTCAACTCCATTTAGGACTGGGAAACAAACGCGAGCTCGACTTACAAGAAACACACTCTGCTTTTAAGAAAAGAGCACTCTTCTACTCTACTGTGTTTCCTATAGGGCCAGAACAGTGACCTTGCTCAGAACATAAGAACTGTGCTTCCTACACACACGGATATATCTAGTTCAACTCTGCTTAGGAAACTGAAAAGAACAGTAGCTCCTCATCAGTCTGATACAATGTACTTGCTGGGAACAGACGCATGTGCTATTTGTCCTGTGTATGGCAATGGGAGCGCAATAGTGACTTTCCTTACCAGAAAACAACTCTTGCTCGTAGGAACAGAAACTGCATGGGATTCCACTCCATTTAGGACTGGGTAACAAACGCTAGCTCGCCTTACAAGAAACACACTCTGCTTTAGAGAAAAGAGCACTCTTCTACTCTACTGTGTTTCATATGGGGTCCAAACAGTGAGCTTACTCAGAACAAAAGAACTGTGCTTCCTACACACACGGACCATATCTAGTTCAGCTCTGCTTAGGAAACTGACAAGAACAGTAGATCCTCTTCAGTCCAATACACTGTACATGCTGGGAACAGACGCGAGTGCTATTTGCCCTGTGTATGACAATGGGAGCACAATAGTGACTCTTCTTAGCAGAAAACAACTCTGGATCGTAGGACAGAAACTGCATGTGAGGCAACTCCATTTAGGACTGGGAAACAAACACTAGCTCGCCTTACAAGAAACACACTCTGCTTTTGAAAAAGAGCACTCTTCTACTCTACAGTGTTTCCTATGGGGTCCAAACAGTGAACTTGCTCAAACCAAAAGAACTGTGCTTCCTACACACACGACCATATCTAGTGCAATTCTGCTTAGGAACCTGACAAGAACAGTAGATCCTCTTGAGTCCAATACACTGTACTTGCTGAGAACAGACTCCAGTGCTATTTGTCCTGTGTATGGCAATGGCAGCGCAATATTGACTATTCTTACCAGAAAACAACTCTTGCTCATAGGACCAGAAACTGCATGGGATTCAACTCCATTTAGGACTGGGAAACAAATGCTAGCTCTCCTTACAAGAAACACACTCTGCTTTTGAGAAAAGAGCACTCTTCTACTCTACTATGTTTCCTATGGGGTCCAAACAGTGAGCTTGCTCAGAAAAAAAGAACTGTGATTCCTACACACAACGACCATATCTAGTTCAACTCTGCTTAGGATACTGACAAGAACAGTAGCTCCTATTCAGTCCAATACACTGTCCTTGCTGGGAACAGACGCGAGTGCTATTTGCACTGTGTATGGCAATTGGAGCACAATAGTGACTCGTCTTACCAGAAAACAACTCTTGCTCGTAGGACAAAAATCTGCATGTGACTCAACTCCATTTAGGACTGGGAAACAAACGCTAGCTCGCCTTACAAGAAACACACTCTGCTTTAGAGAAAAGAGCACTCTTCTACTCTACTGTGTTTCCTATAGGGCCAGAACAGTGAGCTTGCTCAGAACATAAGAACTGTGCTTCCTACACACACGGGCCATATCGAGTTCAACTCTGCTTAGGAAACTGACAAGAACAGTAGCTCCTTTTCGGTCCCATACACTGTACTTGCTGGGAACAGACGCGAGTGCTATTTGCACTGTGTATGCAATGGGAGCGCAATAGTATCTTTCCTTACCAGAAAACAATTCTTGCTAGTAGGACCAGAAACTGCATGTGATTCCACTCCATTTAGGACTGGGAAACAAATGCTAGCTCGCCTTACAAGAAACACACTCTGCTTTTGAGAAAAGAGCACTCTTCTACTCTACTGTGTTTCCTATAGTGTCTGAACAGTGAGCTTGCTCAGAACAAAAGAACTGTGCTTCCTACACACACGGCCATATCGAGTTCAATTGTGCTTAGGAACCTGACAAGAACAGTAGATCCTCTTCAGTCCAATACACTGAACATGCGGGGAACAGACGCGAGTGCTATTTGCAATGAGTATGGCAATTGGAGCACAATAGTGACTCGTCTTACCAGAAAAAACTCTTGCTCGTAGGACAAAAAACTGAATGTGACTCAACTCCTTTTAGGACTGGGAAACAAACGCTAGCTCGCCTTACAAGAAACACACTCTGCTTTTGAGAAAAGAGCACTCTTCTACTCCACTGTGTTTCCTATGGGGTCCGAACAGTGAGCTCGCTCAGAACAAAAGAACTGTGCTTCCTACACACGACCACATCTAGTTCAATTGTGCTTAGGAACCTGACAAGAGCAGTAGATCCTCTTCAGTCCAATATACTGTACTTGCTGGGAACAGACGCCAGTGCTATTTGTCCTGTGTATGGCAATGGCAGCGCAAAAGTGACTCTTCTTACCATAAAACAACTCTTGCTCATAGGACCAGAAACTGCAAGTATTTCAACTCCATTTAGGATTGGGAAACAAAAGCTAGATCACATTACCAGCAACACACTCTGCTTTAGAGAAAAGAGCACTCTTCTACTTTACTGTGTTTCCTATAGGGCCAGAACAGTGAGCTTGCTCAGAACAAAAGAACTGTGTTTCTTACACACACGGGCCATATCTAGTTCAACTCTGCTTAGGAAGCTGACAAGAACAGTAGCTCCTCTTCACTCCAATACACTTCACTTGCGGGGAACAGACGCGAGTGCTATTTGCACTGTGTATGGAAATTGGAGCACAATAGTGACTCGTCTTACCAGAAAACAACTCTTGCTCATAGGACAAAAAACTGCATGTGACTCAACTCCATTTAGGACTGGGAAACAAACGCTAGCTCGCCTTACAAGAAATATACTCTGCTTTAGAGAAAAGAGCACTCTTCTACTCTACTGTGTTTCCTATAGGGCCAGACATTGAGCTTGCTCAGAACATAAGAACTGAGCTTCCTACACACACAGGCCATATGGAGTTCAATTCTGCTTAGGAACCTGAAAAGAACAGTAGCTCCTCTTCAGTCCAATACACTGTACTTGCTGGGAACAGACGCATGTGCTATTTGCACTGTGTATGGCAAAGGGAGCGCAATAGTGACTTTCCTTACCAGAAAACAACTCTTGCTCGTAGGACCAGAAACTGCATGTGATTTCACTCCATTTAGGACTGGAAACAAACGCAAGCTCGCCTTACAAGAAACACACTCTGCTTTTGAGAAAAGAGCACTCTTCTACTCTATTTTGCTTCCTATGGGGTCCGAACAGTGAGCTTGCACAGAACAAAATAACTGTGCTTCCTACACACACGGGCCATATCTAGTTCAACTCTGCTTAGGAAACTGACAAGAACAGTAGCTCCTCTTCAGTCCAATACACTGTCCTTGCGGGGAACAGACACGAGTGCTATTTGCCCTGTGTATGACAATGGGATCACAATAGTGACTCTTCTTACCAGAAAACAACTCTTGCTCGTTGGACAAAAAACTGCATATGACTCAACTCCATTTAGGACTGGGAAACAAACACTAGCTCGACTTCCAAGAAACACACTCTGCTTTTGACAAAAGAGCACTCTTCTACTCTACTGTGTTTCCTATGTGTTCCCGAACAATGAGCTTGCTCAGAACAAAAAAAATGTGCTTCCTACACACACGGCCATATCTAGTTCAAGTCTGCTTAGGAACCTGACAAGAACAGTAGATTCTCTTCAGTCCAATACACTGTACTTGCTGGGAACAGACGCCAGTGCTATTTGTCCTGTGTATGGCAATGGCAGCGCAATAGTGACTCTTCTTACCAGAAAACAACTCTTGCTCGTAGGACCAGAAACTGCATGATATTCAACTCCATTTAGGACTAGGAAACAAACTCCAGCTCGCTTTACAAGAAACACACTCTGCTTTTGAGAAAAGAGCACTCTTCTACTCGACTGTGTTTCCTATAGGGCCAGAACAGTGAGCTTGCTCAGAACATAAGAACTGTGCTTCCTACACACACGGGCCATATCGAGTTCAACTCTGCTTAGGAACCTGACAAGAACAGTAGCTCCTCTTCAGTCCTATACACTGTACTTGCTGGGAACAGACGCATGTGCTATTTGCACTGTGTATGGCAATGGGAGCGCAATAGTGACTTTCCTTACCAGAAAACAACTCTTGCTCGTAGGACCAGAAACTGCATATGAATCCACTCCATTTAGGACTGGAAACAAACTCCAGCTCGCTTTACAAGAAACACACTCTGCTTTTGAGAAAAGAGCACTCATCTACTCTACTGTGTTTCCTATAGGGCCAGAACAGTGAGCTTGCTCAGAACATAAGAACTGTGCTTCCTACACACACGGGCCATATCGAGTTCAACTCTGCTTAGGAACCTGACAAGAACAGTAGCTCCTCTTCAGTCCAATACACTGTACTTGCTGGGAACAGACGCATGTGCTATTTGCACTGTGTATGGCAATGGGAGCGCAATAGTGACTTTCCTTACCAGAAAACAACTCTTGCTCGTAGGACCAGAAACTGCATATGATTCCACTCCATTTAGGACTGGAAACAAATGCTAGCTCGCCTTACAAGAAACACTCTCTGCATTTGAGAAAAGAGCACTCTTCTACTCTACTGTGCTTCCTACGGGGTCCGAACAGTGAGCTTGCTCAGAACAAATGAACTGTGCTTCCTACACACACGGGCCATATCTAGTTCAACTCTGCTTAGGAAACTGAGAAGAACAGTAGCTCCTCTTCAGTCCAATACACTGAACATGCGGGGAACAGACGCGAGTGCTATTTGCAATGAGTATGGCAATTGGAGCACAATAGTGACTCGTCTTACCAGAAAAAACTCTTGCTCGTAGGACAAAAAACTGAGTGTGACTCAACTCCATTTAGGACTGGGAAACAAACGCTAGCTCGCCTTACAAGAAACACACTCTGCTTTTGAGAAAAGAGCACTCTTCTACTACACTGTGTTTCCTATGGGGTCCGAACAGTGAGCTCGCTCAGAACAAAAGAACTGTGCTTCCTACACACGACCACATCTAGTTCAATTGTGCTTTGGAACCTGACAAGAACAGTAGATCCTCTTCAGTCCAATATACTGTACTTGCTGGGAACAGACGCCAGTGCTATTTGTCCTGTGTATGGCAATGGCAGCGCAAAAGTAACTCTTCTTACCATAAAACAACTCTTGCTCATAGGACCAGAAACTGCAAGTATTTCAACTCCATTTATTATTGGGAAACAAAAGCTAGATCACATTACCAGCAACACACTCTGCTTTAGAGAAAAGAGCACTCTTCTACTTTACTGTGTTTCCTATAGGGCCAGAACAGTGAGCTTGCTCAGAACAAAAGAACTGTGCTTCCTACACACGGGCCATATCTAGTTGAACTCTGCTTAGGAAACTGACAAGAACAGTATGTCCTCTTCAGTCCGATACACTGTACTTGCTGGAAACAGACACGAGTGCTATTTGCACTGTGTATGGCAATAGAAGCGCAATAGTGACTTTCCTTACCAGAAAACAACTCTTGCTTGTAGGACCAGAAACTGCATATGATTCAACTCCATTTAGGACTGGGAAACAAATGCTAGCTCGCCTTACATGAAACACACTCTGCTTTTGAGAAAAGAGCACTCTTCTACTCTACTGTGTTTCCTATGTGGTCCGAACAGTGAGCTTGCTCAGAACAAAATAACTGTGCTTCCTACACACACGGGCCATATCTAGTTCAACTCTGCTTAGGAAACTGACAAGAACAGTAGCTCCTCTTCAGTCCAATACACTGTACTTGCGGGGAACAGACACGAGTGCTATTTGCCCTGTGTATGACAATGGGATCACAATAGTGACTCTTCTTACCAGAAAACAACTCTTGCTCGAAGGACAAAAAACTGCATGTGACTCAACTCCATTTAGGACTGGGAAACAAACACTAGCTCGACTTCCAAGAAACACACTCTGCTTTTGACAAAAGAGCACTCTTCTACTCTACTGTGTTTCCTATGTGTTCCCGAACAATGAGCTTGCTCAGAACAAAAAAACTGTGCTTCCTACACACACGGCCATATCTAGTTCAAGTCTGCTTAGGAACCTGACAAGAACAGTAGATCCTCTTCAGTCCAATACACTGTACTTGCTGGGAACAGACGCCAGTGCTATTTGTCCTGTCTATGGCAATGGCAGCGCAATAGTGACTCTTCTTACCAGAAAACTACTCTTGCTCGTAGGACCAGAAACTGCATGTTATTCAACTTTTTAGGACTAGGAAACAAACTCCAGCTCGCTTTACAAGAAACACACTCTGCTTTTGAGAAAAGAGCACTCTTCTACTCTACTGTGTTTCCTATAGGGCCAGAACAGTGAGCTTGCAAAGAACATAAGAACTGGGCTTCCTACACACACGGGCCATATCTACTTCAACTCTGCTTAGGAAACTGACAAGAACAGTAGCTCCTTTTCAGTCCAATACACTGTACTTGCTGGGAACAGACGCGAGTGCTATTTGCACTGTGTATGCAATGGGAGCGCAATAGTGACTTTCCTTACCAGAAAACAACTCTTGCTCGTAGGACCAGAAACTGCATGTGATTCAACTCTATTTGGGACTGGGAAACAAATGCTAGCTCGCCTTACAAGAAACACACTCTGCTTTTGAGAAAAGAGCACTCTTCTACTCTACTGTGTTTCCTATAAGGTCCGAACAGTAAGCTTGCTCAGAACAAAAGAGCTGTGCTTCCTACACACACGGCCATATCTAGTTCAATTGTGCTTAGGAACCTGACAAGAACAGTAGATCCTCTTCAGTCCAATACACTGTACTTGCTGGGAACAGACGCCAGTGCTGTTTGTCCTGTATATGGCAATGGCAGTGCAATAGTGACTCTTCTTACCATAAAACAACTTTTGCTGGTAGGACCAGAAACTACATGTGATTCAACTCCATTTAGGACTGGGAAACAAACGATAGCTCGCCTTACAAGAAACACACTCTGCTTTAGAGAAAAGAGCACTCTTCTACTCTAATGTGTTTCCTATAGGGCCAGAACAGTGAGCTTGCTCAGAAAAAAAACTGTGCTTCCTACACACACGGGCCATATCTAGTTCAACTCTGCTTAGGAAACTGCCAAGAACAGTAGCTCCTCCCTCAGTCCGATACAAAGTACTTGCTGGGAACAGACGCGAGTGCTATTTGCACTGTGGATGGCAATGGGAGTACAATAGTGACTTTCCTTACCAGAAAACAACTCGTAGGACCAGAAACTGCATGTGATTCAACTCCATTTAGGACTGGGAAACAAATGCTAGCTCGCCTTACATGAATCACACTCTGCTTTTGAGAAAAGAGCACTCTTCTTCTCTACTGTGTTTCCTATGGGGTCCGAACAGTGAGCTTGCTCAGAACAAAAGAACTGTGCTTCCTACACACACGGGCCATATCTATTTCAACTCTGCTTAGGAAGCTGATAAGAAAGTAGCTCCTTTTCAGTCCAATACACTTTACTTGCGGGGAACAGACGCGAGTGCTATTTGCACTGTGTATGGCAATTGGAGCACAATAGTGACTCGTCTTACCAGAAAACAACTCTTGCTTGTAGGACAAAAAAATGCATGTGACTCAACTCCATTTAGGACTGGGAAACAAACGCTATCTCGCCTTACAAGAAACACACTCTGCTTTAGAGAAAAGAGCACTCTTCTACTCTACTGTGTTTCCTATAGGGCCAGAACAGTGAGCTTGCTCAGAACATAAGAACTGTGCTTCCTACACACACAGGCCATATCAAGTACAACTCTGCTTAGGAACCTGTCAAGAACAGTAGCTCCTCTTCAGTCCAATACACTGTACTTGCTGGGAACAGACGCATGTGCTATTTGCACTGTGTATGGCAAAGGGAGCGCAAGAGTGACTTTCCTTACCAGAAAACAACTCTTGCTCCTAGTACCAGAAACACACTCTGCTTTTGAGAAAAGAGCACTCTTCTACTCTACTGTGTTTCCTATGGGGTCCGAACAGTGAAAATGCTCAGAACAAAAGAACTGTGCTTCCTACACACAAGGACATATCTACTTCAATTCTGCTTAGGAACCTGACAAAACAGTAGATTCTTTTCAGTCTAATATACTGTACTTGTTGGGAATAGACACCAGGGCTATTTGTCCTGTATATGGCAATGGGAGTGCAACAGTGACTTTCCTTACTAGAAAACAACTCTTGTTCGTAGGACCAGAAACTGCATGTGATTCAACTCCATTTAGGACTGGTAAACAAACGCTAGTTCGCCTTACAAAAAACACACTCTGCTTTTGAGAAAAGAGCACTCTTCTACTCCACTGTATTTCCTATTGGGTCCAAACAGTGAGCTTGCTCAGAACAAAAGAACTGTGCTTCCTACACACATGGACCATATCTAGTTCAACTCTGCTTAGGAAACTGACAAGAACAGTAGCTCCTATTCAGTCCAATACACTGTACTTGCTGGGAACAGACGCGAGTGCTATTTGCACTGTATATGGCATTTGGAGCGCAACAGTGACTCTTTTTACCAGAAAACAACTCTTGCTCTTAGGACCAAAAACTGCATGTGACTCAACTCCATTTAGGACTGGGAAACAAACGCGAGCTCGACTTACAAGAAACACACTCTGCTTTAAGAAAAGAGCACTCTTCTACTCTACTGTGTTTCCTATAGGGCCAGAACAGTGACCTTGCTCAGAACATAAGAACTGTGCTTCCTACACACACGGGCCATATCTAGTTCAACTCTGCTTAGGAAACTGAAAAGAACAGTAGCTCCTCATCAGTCTGATACAATGTACTTGCTGGGAACAGACGCATGTGCTATTTGTCCTGTGTATCGCAATGGGAGCGCAATAGTGACTTTCCTTACCAGAAAACAACTCTTGCTCGTAGGAACAGAAACTGCATGGGATTCCACTCCATTTAGGACTGGGTAACAAACGCTAGCTCGCCTTACAAGAAACACACTCTGCTTTAGAGAAAAGAGCACTCTTCTACTCTACTGTGTTTCATATGGGGTCCAAACAGTGAGCTTACTCAGAACAAAAGAACTGTGCTTCCTACACACACGGACCATATCTAGTTCAGCTCTGCTTAGGAAACTGACAAGAACAGTAGATCCTCTTCAGTCCAATACACTGTACATGCTGGGAACAGACGCGAGTGCTATTTGCCCTGTGTATGACAATGGGAGCACAATAGTGACTCTTCTTAGCAGAAAACAACTCTGGATCGTAGGACAGAAACTGCATGTGAGGCAACTCCATTTAGGACTGGGAAACAAACACTAGCTCGCCTTACAAGAAACACACTCTGCTTTTGAAAAAGAGCACTCTTCTACTCTACAGTGTTTCCTATGGGGTCCAAACAGTGAACTTGCTCAAACCAAAAGAACTGTGCTTCCTACACACACGACCATATCTAGTGCAATTCTGCTTAGGAACCTGACAAGAACAGTAGATCCTCTTGAGTCCAATACACTGTACTTGCTGAGAACAGACTCCAGTGCTATTTGTCCTGTGTATGGCAATGGCAGCGCAATATTGACTATTCTTACCAGAAAACAACTCTTGCTCATAGGACCAGAAACTGCATGGGATTCAACTCCATTTAGGACTGGGAAACAAATGCTAGCTCTCCTTACAAGAAACACACTCTGCTTTTGAGAAAAGAGCACTCTTCTACTCTACTATGTTTCCTATGGGGTCCAAACAGTGAGCTTGCTCAGAAAAAAAGAACTGTGATTCCTACACACAACGACCATATCTAGTTCAACTCTGCTTAGGATACTGACAAGAACAGTAGCTCCTATTCAGTCCAATACACTGTCCTTGCTGGGAACAGACGCGAGTGCTATTTGCACTGTGTATGGCAATTGGAGCACAATAGTGACTCGTCTTACCAGAAAACAACTCTTGCTCGTAGGACAAAAATCTGCATGTGACTCAACTCCATTTAGGACTGGGAAACAAACGCTAGCTCGCCTTACAAGAAACACACTCTGCTTTAGAGAAAAGAGCACTCTTCTACTCTACTGTGTTTCCTATAGGGCCAGAACAGTGAGCTTGCTCAGAACATAAGAACTGTGCTTCCTACACACACGGGCCATATCGAGTTCAACTCTGCTTAGGAAACTGACAAGAACAGTAGCTCCTTTTCGGTCCCATACACTGTACTTGCTGGGAACAGACGCGAGTGCTATTTGCACTGTGTATGCAATGGGAGCGCAATAGTATCTTTCCTTACCAGAAAACAATTCTTGCTAGTAGGACCAGAAACTGCATGTGATTCCACTCCATTTAGGACTGGGAAACAAATGCTAGCTCGCCTTACAAGAAACACACTCTGCTTTTGAGAAAAGAGCACTCTTCTACTCTACTGTGTTTCCTATAGTGTCTGAACAGTGAGCTTGCTCAGAACAAAAGAACTGTGCTTCCTACACACACGGCCATATCGAGTTCAATTGTGCTTAGGAACCTGACAAGAACAGTAGATCCTCTTCAGTCCAATACACTGAACATGCGGGGAACAGACGCGAGTGCTATTTGCAATGAGTATGGCAATTGGAGCACAATAGTGACTCGTCTTACCAGAAAAAACTCTTGCTCGTAGGACAAAAAACTGAATGTGACTCAACTCCTTTTAGGACTGGGAAACAAACGCTAGCTCGCCTTACAAGAAACACACTCTGCTTTTGAGAAAAGAGCACTCTTCTACTCCACTGTGTTTCCTATGGGGTCCGAACAGTGAGCTCGCTCAGAACAAAAGAACTGTGCTTCCTACACACGACCACATCTAGTTCAATTGTGCTTAGGAACCTGACAAGAGCAGTAGATCCTCTTCAGTCCAATATACTGTACTTGCTGGGAACAGACGCCAGTGCTATTTGTCCTGTGTATGGCAATGGCAGCGCAAAAGTGACTCTTCTTACCATAAAACAACTCTTGCTCATAGGACCAGAAACTGCAAGTATTTCAACTCCATTTAGGATTGGGAAACAAAAGCTAGATCACATTACCAGCAACACACTCTGCTTTAGAGAAAAGAGCACTCTTCTACTTTACTGTGTTTCCTATAGGGCCAGAAAAGTGAGCTTGCTCAGAACAAAAGAACTGTGTTTCTTACACACACGGGCCATATCTAGTTCAACTCTGCTTAGGAAGCTGACAAGAACAGTAGCTCCTCTTCACTCCAATACACTTCACTTGCGGGGAACAGACGCGAGTGCTATTTGCACTGTGTATGGAAATTGGAGCACAATAGTGACTCGTCTTACCAGAAAACAACTCTTGCTCATAGGACAAAAAACTGCATGTGACTCAACTCCATTTAGGACTGGGAAACAAACGCTAGCTCGCCTTACAAGAAATATACTCTGCTTTAGAGAAAAGAGCACTCTTCTACTCTACTGTGTTTCCTATAGGGCCAGAACATTGAGCTTGCTCAGAACATAAGAACTGAGCTTCCTACACACACAGGCCATATGGAGTTCAATTCTGCTTAGGAACCTGAAAAGAACAGTAGCTCCTCTTCAGTCCAATACACTGTACTTGCTGGGAACAGACGCATGTGCTATTTGCACTGTGTATGGCAAAGGGAGCGCAATAGTGACTTTCCTTACCAGAAAACAACTCTTGCTCGTAGGACCAGAAACTGCATGTGATTTCACTCCATTTAGGACTGGAAACAAACGCAAGCTCGCCTTACAAGAAACACACTCTGCTTTTGAGAAAAGAGCACTCTTCTACTCTATTTTGCTTCCTATGGGGTCCGAACAGTGAGCTTGCACAGAACAAAATAACTGTGCTTCCTACACACACGGGCCATATCTAGTTCAACTCTGCTTAGGAAACTGACAAGAACAGTAGCTCCTCTTCAGTCCAATACACTGTCCTTGCGGGGAACAGACACGAGTGCTATTTGCCCTGTGTATGACAATGGGATCACAATAGTGACTCTTCTTACCAGAAAACAACTCTTGCTCGTAGGACAAAAAACTGCATATGACTCAACTCCATTTAGGACTGGGAAACAAACACTAGCTCGACTTCCAAGAAACACACTCTGCTTTTGACAAAAGAGCACTCTTCTACTCTACTGTGTTTCCTATGTGTTCCCGAACAATGAGCTTGCTCAGAACAAAAAAAATGTGCTTCCTACACACACGGCCATATCTAGTTCAAGTCTGCTTAGGAACCTGACAAGAACAGTAGATTCTCTTCAGTCCAATACACTGTACTTGCTGGGAACAGACGCCAGTGCTATTTGTCCTGTGTATGGCAATGGCAGCGCAATAGTGACTCTTCTTACCAGAAAACAACTCTTGCTCGTAGGACCAGAAACTGCATGATATTCAACTCCATTTAGGACTAGGAAACAAACTCCAGCTCGCTTTACAAGAAACACACTCTGCTTTTGAGAAAAGAGCACTCTTCTACTCTACTGTGTTTCCTATAGGGCCAGAACAGTGAGCTTGCTCAGAACATAAGAACTGTGCTTCCTACACACACGGGCCATATCGAGTTCAACTCTGCTTAGGAACCTGACAAGAACAGTAGCTCCTCTTCAGTCCTATACACTGTACTTGCTGGGAACAGACGCATGTGCTATTTGCACTGTGTATGGCAATGGGAGCGCAATAGTGACTTTCCTTACCAGAAAACAACTCTTGCTCGTAGGACCAGAAACTGCATATGAATCCACTCCATTTAGGACTGGAAACAAACTCCAGCTCGCTTTACAAGAAACACACTCTGCTTTTGAGAAAAGAGCACTCTTCTACTCTACTGTGTTTCCTATAGGGCCAGAACAGTGAGCTTGCTCAGAACATAAGAACTGTGCTTCCTACACACACGGGCCATATCGAGTTCAACTCTGCTTAGGAACCTGACAAGAACAGTAGCTCCTCTTCAGTCCAATACACTGTACTTGCTGGGAACAGACGCATGTGCTATTTGCACTGTGTATGGCAATGGGAGCGCAATAGTGACTTTCCTTACCAGAAAACAACTCTTGCTCGTAGGACCAGAAACTGCATATGATTCCACTCCATTTAGGACTGGAAACAAATGCTAGCTCGCCTTACAAGAAACACTCTCTGCATTTGAGAAAAGAGCACTCTTCTACTCTACTGTGCTTCCTACGGGGTCCGAACAGTGAGCTTGCTCAGAACAAATGAACTGTGCTTCCTACACACACGGGCCATATCTAGTTCAACTCTGCTTAGGAAACTGAGAAGAACAGTAGCTCCTCTTCAGTCCAATACACTGAACATGCGGGGAACAGACGCGAGTGCTATTTGCAATGAGTATGGCAATTGGAGCACAATAGTGACTCGTCTTACCAGAAAAAACTCTTGCTCGTAGGACAAAAAACTGAATGTGACTCAACTCCATTTAGGACTGGGAAACAAACGCTAGCTCGCCTTACAAGAAACACACTCTGCTTTTGAGAAAAGAGCACTCTTCTACTACACTGTGTTTCCTATGGGGTCCGAACAGTGAGCTCGCTCAGAACAAAAGAACTGTGCTTCCTACACACGACCACATCTAGTTCAATTGTGCTTTGGAACCTGACAAGAACAGTAGATCCTCTTCAGTCCAATATACTGTACTTGCTGGGAACAGACGCCAGTGCTATTTGTCCTGTGTATGGCAATGGCAGCGCAAAAGTAACTCTTCTTACCATAAAACAACTCTTGCTCATAGGACCAGAAACTGCAAGTATTTCAACTCCATTTATTATTGGGAAACAAAAGCTAGATCACATTACCAGCAACACACTCTGCTTTAGAGAAAAGAGCACTCTTCTACTTTACTGTGTTTCCTATAGGGCCAGAACAGTGAGCTTGCTCAGAACAAAAGAACTGTGCTTCCTACACACGGGCCATATCTAGTTGAACTCTGCTTAGGAAACTGACAAGAACAGTATGTCCTCTTCAGTCCGATACACTGTACTTGCTGGAAACAGACACGAGTGCTATTTGCACTGTGTATGGCAATAGAAGCGCAATAGTGACTTTCCTTACCAGAAAACAACTCTTGCTTGTAGGACCAGAAACTGCATATGATTCAACTCCATTTAGGACTGGGAAACAAATGCTAGCTCGCCTTACATGAAACACACTCTGCTTTTGAGAAAAGAGCACTCTTCTACTCTACTGTGTTTCCTATGTGGTCCGAACAGTGAGCTTGCTCAGAACAAAATAACTGTGCTTCCTACACACACGGGCCATATCTAGTTCAACTCCGCTTAGGAAGCTGACAAGAACAGTAGCTCCTCTTCACTCCAATACACTTCACTTGCGGGGAACAGACGCGAGTGCTATTTGCACTGTGTATGGAAATTGGAGCACAATAGTGACTCGTCTTACCAGAAAACAACTCTTGCTCATAGAACAAAAAACTGCATGTGACTCAACTCCATTTAGGACTGGGAAACAAACGCTAGCTCGCCTTACAAGAAATATACTCTGCTTTAGAGAAAAGAGCACTCTTCTACTCTACTGTGTTTCCTATAGGGCCAGAACAGTGAGCTTGCTCAGAACATAAGAACTGAGCATCCTACACACACAGGCCATATGGAGTTCAACTCTGCTTAGGAACCTGACAAGAACAGTAGCTCCTCTTCAGTCCAATACACTGTACTTGCTGGGAACAGACGCATGTGCTATTTGCACTGTGTATGTCAAAGGGAGCGCAATAGTGACTCCCCTTACCAGAAAACAACTCTTGCTCGTAGGACCAGAAACTGCATGTGATTTCACTCCATTTAGGACTGGAAACCAACGCAAGCTCGCCTTACAAGAAACACACTCTGCTTTTGAGAAAAGAGCACTCTTCTACTCTATTGTGCTTCCTATGGGGTCCGAACAGTGAGCTTGCACAGAACAAAAGAACTGTGCTTCCTACACACACGGGTCATATCTAGGTCAACTCTGCTTAGGAAACTGAGAATAACAGTAGCTCCTCTTCAGTCCAATACACTGTACTTGCGGGGAACAGACACGAGTGCTATTTGCACTGTGTATGGCAATTGGAGCACAATAGTGACTCGTCTTACCAGAAAAAAATCTTACTCGTAGGAAAAAGAACTGCATGTGACTCAACTCCATTTAGGACTGGGAAACAAACGCTAGCTTGCCTTACAAGAATCACACTCTGCTTTTGAGAAAAGAGCACTCTTCTACTCTACTGTGTTTCCTATAAGGTCCGAACAGTGAGCTTGCTCAGAACAAAAGAGCTGTGCTTCCTACACACATGGCCATATCTAGTTCAATTGTGCTTAGGAACCTGACAAGAACAGTAGATCCTCTTCAGTCCAATACACTGTACTTGCTGGGAACAGACGCCAGTGCTGTTTGTCCTGTATAAGGCAATGGCAGTGCAATAGTGACTCTTCTTACCATAAAACAACTCTTGCTGGTAGGACCAGAAACTACATGTGATTCAACTCCATTTAGGACTGGGAAACAAACGATAGCTCACCTTACAAGAAACACACTCTGCTTTAGAGAAAAGAGCACTCTTCTACTCTACTGTGTTTCCTATAGGGCCAGAACAGTGAGCTTGCTCAGAAAAAAAAAACTGTGCTTCCTACACACACGGGCCATATCTAGTTCAACTCTGCTTAGGAAACTGACAAGAACAGTAGCTCCTCCCTCAGTCCGATACAAAGTACTTGCTGGGAACAGATGCGAGTGCTATTTGCACTGTGGATGGCAATGGGAGTACAATAGTGACTTTCCTTACCAGAAAACAACTCGTAGGACCAGAAACTGCATGTGATTCAACTCCATTTAGGACTGGGAAACAAATGCTAGCTCGCCTTACATGAATCACACTCTGCTTTTGAGAAAAGAGCACTCTTCTACTCTACTGTGTTTCCTATGGGGTCCGAACAGTGAGCTTGCTCAGAACAAAAGAACTGTGCTTCCTACACACACGGGCCATATCTATTTCAACTCTGCTTAGGAAGCTGATAAGAAAGTAGCTCCTTTTCAGTCCAATACACTTTACTTGCGGGGAACAGACGCGAGTGCTATTTGCACTGTGTATGGCAATTGGAGCACAATAGTGACTCGTCTTACCAGAAAACAACTCTTGCTTGTAGGACAAAAAAATGCATGTGACTCAACTCCATTTAGGACTGGGAAACAAACGCTATCTCGCCTTACAAGAAACACACTCTGCTTTAGAGAAAAGAGCACTCTTCTACTCTACTGTGTTTCCTATAGGGCCAGAACAGTGAGCTTGCTCAGAACATAAGAACTGTGCTTCCTACACACACAGGCCATATCGAGTACAACTCTGCTTAGGAACCTGTCAAGAACAGTAGCTCCTCTTCAGTCCAATACACTGTACTTGCTGGGAACAGACGCATGTGCTATTTGCACTGTGTATGGCAAAGGGAGCGCAAGAGTGACTTTCCTTACCAGAAAACAACTCTTGCTCCTAGTACCAGAAACACACTCTGCTTTTGAGAAAAGAGCACTCTTCTACTCTACTGTGTTTCCTATGGGGTCCGAACAGTGAAAATGCTCAGAACAAAAGAACTGTGCTTCCTACACACAAGGACATATCTACTTCAATTCTGCTTAGGAACCTGACAAAACAGTAGATTCTTTTCAGTCTAATATACTGTACTTGTTGGGAATAGACACCAGGGCTATTTGTCCTGTATATGGCAATGGGAGTACAACAGTGACTTTCCTTACTAGAAAACAACTCTTGTTCGTAGGACCAGAAACTGCATGTGATTCAACTCCATTTAGGACTGGTAAACAAACGCTAGTTCGCCTTACAAAAAACACACTCTGCTTTTGAGAAAAGAGCACTCTTCTACTCCACTGTATTTCCTATTGGGTCCAAACAGTGAGCTTGCTCAGAACAAAAGAACTGTGCTTCCTACACACATGGACCATATCTAGTTCAACTCTGCTTAGGAAACTGACAAGAACAGTAGCTCCTATTCAGTCCAATACACTGTACTTGCTGGGAACAGACGCGAGTGCTATTTGCACTGTATATGGCATTTGGAGCGCAACAGTGACTCTTTTTACCAGAAAACAACTCTTGCTCTTAGGACCAAAAACTGCATGTGACTCAACTCCATTTAGGACTGGGAAACAAACGCGAGCTCGACTTACAAGAAACACACTCTGCTTTTAAGAAAAGAGCACTCTTCTACTCTACTGTGTTTCCTATAGGGCCAGAACAGTGACCTTGCTCAGAACATAAGAACTGTGCTTCCTACACACACGGGCCATATCTAGTTCAACTCTGCTTAGGAAACTGAAAAGAACAGTAGCTCCTCATCAGTCTGATACAATGTACTTGCTGGGAACAGACGCATGTGCTATTTGTCCTGTGTATCGCAATGGGAGCGCAATAGTGACTTTCCTTACCAGAAAACAACTCTTGCTCGTAGGAACAGAAACTGCATGGGATTCCACTCCATTTAGGACTGGGTAACAAACGCTAGCTCGCCTTACAAGAAACACACTCTGCTTTAGAGAAAAGAGCACTCTTCTACTCTACTGTGTTTCCTATGGGGTCCAAACAGTGAGCTTACTCAGAACAAAAGAACTGTGCTTCCTACACACACGGACCATATCTAGTTCAGCTCTGCTTAGGAAACTGACAAGAACAGTAGATCCTCTTCAGTCCAATACACTGTACATGCTGGGAACAGACGCGATTGCTATTTGCCCTGTGTATGACAATGGGAGCACAATAGTGACTCTTCTTAGCAGAAAACAACTCTGGATCGTAGGACAGAAACTGCATGTGAGGCAACTCCATTTAGGACTGGGAAACAAACACTAGCTCGCCTTACAAGAAACACACTCTGCTTTTGAAAAAGAGCACTCTTCTACTCTACAGTGTTTCCTATGGGGTCCAAACAGTGAACTTGCTCAAACCAAAAGAACTGTGCTTCCTACACACACGGCCATATCTAGTGCAATTCTGCTTAGGAACCTGACAAGAACAGTAGATCCTCTTGAGTCCAATACACTGTACTTGCTGAGAACAGACTCCAGTGCTATTTGTCCTGTGTATGGAAATGGCAGCGCAATATTGACTATTCTTACCAGAAAACAACTCTTGCTCATAGGACCAGAAACTGCATGGGATTCAACTCCATTTAGGACTGGGAAACAAATGCTAGCTCTCCTTACAAGAAACACACTCTGCTTTTGAGAAAAGAGCACTCTTCTACTCTACTGTGTTTCCTATGGGGTCCAAACAGTGAGCTTGCTCAGAAAAAAAGAACTGTGATTCCTACACACAACGACCATATCTAGTTCAACTCTGCTTAGGATACTGACAAGAACAGTAGCTCCTATTCAGTCCAATACACTGTCCTTGCTGGGAACAGATGCGAGTGCTATTTGCACTGTGTATGGCAATGGGAGCACAATAGTAACTTTCCTTACCAGAAAACAACTCTTGCTCTTAGGACCAGAAACTGCCTTGATTGAACTCCATTTAGGACTAGGAAACAAACGCTAGCTCGCCTTACAAGAAACACACTCTGCTTTTGAGAAAAGAGCACTCTTCTACTCTACTGTGTTTCCTATGAGGTCCGAACAGTGAGCTTGCTCAGAACAAAAAAAAACGTGATTCCTACACACACCGCCACACCTCGTTCAATTCTGCTTAGGAACCTGACAAGAACAGTAGATCCTCTTCAGTCCAATACACTGTACTCTTGGGAACAGACAACAGTGCTATTTGTCCTGTGTATGGCAATGGCAACGCAATAGTGACTCTTCTTAACATAAAACAACTCTTGCTCGTAGGACCAGAAACTGCATGTGATTCAACTCCATTTAGGACTGGGAAACAAACGCTAGCTCTGCTTACAAGAAACACACTCTGCTTTAGAGAAAAGAGCGCTCTTCTACTCTACTGTGTTTCCTATAGGGCCAGAACAGTGAGCTTGCTCAGAACAAAAGAACTGTGCTTCCTACACACACCGACCATATCTAGTTCAACTCTGCTTAGGAAACTGACAAGAACAGTAGCTCCACTTCAGTCCGATACACTGTATTTGCTGGGAACAGACGCCAGTGCTATTTGCACTGTGTATGGCAATGGGAGCTCAATAGTTACTTTCCTTACCAGAAAACAACTCTTGCTCCTAGGAACTGAAACTGCATGGGATTCAACTCCATTTAGGACTGGGAAACAAACGCTAGCTCGCCTTACAAGAAACACACTCTGCTTTTGAGAAAAGAGCACAATTCTACTCTACTGTGTTTCCTATTAGGTCCGAACAGTGAGTTTGCTCAGAACAAAATAACTGTGCTTCCTAAACACGGGCCATATCTAGTTCAACTCTGCTTAGGAAACTGACAAGAACAGTAGCTCCTATTCAGTCCAATACACTGTACTTGCTGGGAACAGACGTGAGTGCTCTTTGCACTGTGTATTGCATTTGGAGCACAATAGTGACTCTTCTTACCAGAAAACAACTCTTGATCGTAGGACCAAAAACTGCCTGTGACTAACTCCATTTAGGACTGGGAAACAAACGTGAGCTCGCCTTACAAGAAACACACTCTGCTTTAGAGAAAAAAGAACTCTTCTACTCTACTGTGTTCCCTATGATGTCTGAACAGTGACCTTGCTCAGAACAAAAAAACTGTGCTTCCTACACACGGCCATATCTAGTTCAAGCCTGAATAGGAACCTGACAAGAAGAGTAGATCCTCTTTCGTCCAATACACTGTACTTGCTTGGAAAAGACGCCAGTGCTATTTGTCCTGTGTATGGCAATGGCAGCGCAATAGTGACTCTTCTTACCAGAAAACAACTCTAGTTTGTAGGACCAGAATGTGCATGTGATTCAACTTCATATTGGACTGGGAAAAAAAATGCTAGCTCGCCTTACAAGAAACACACTCTGCTTTTGAGAAAAGAGCACTCATCTACTCTTCTGTGTTTCCTATAGGGCCAGAACAGTGAGCTTGCTCAGAACAAAAGAACTGTGCTTCCTACACACACGGCCATATCTAGTTCAACTCTGCTTAGGAAACTGACAAGAACAGTAGCTCCTCTTCAGTCCGATACACTGTATTTGCTGGGAACAGATGCGAGTGCTATTTGCACTCTGTATGGCAATGGGAGCTCAATAGTTCCTTTCCTTACCAGAAAACAACTCTTGCTCGTAGGAACAGAAACTGCATGGGATTCAACTCCATTTAGGACTGGGAAACAAACGCTAGCTCGCCTTACATGAAACACACTCTGCTTTCAGAAAAGTGCACTCTTCTACTCTACTGTGTTTCCTATGGGGTCCAAACAGTGAGCTTGCTCAGAACAAAAGAACTGTGCCTCCTACACACACGGACCATATGTAGTTCAACTCTGCTTAGGAAACTGACAAGAACAGTACCTCCTATTCAGTCCAATACACTGTGCTTGCTGGGAAAAGACGCGAGTGCTATTTGCACTGTGTATGGCAATGGGAGCGCAATAGTGACTTTCCTTACCAGAAAACAACTCTTGATTGTAGGACCAGAAACTGCATGTGATTCAACTCCATTTAGGACTAGAAAACAAACGCTAGCTCGCCTTACAAGAAACACACTCTGCTTTAGAGAAAAGAGCACTCTTCTACTCAACGGTGTTTCCTATGGGGTCCAAACAGTAAGCTTGCTCAGAACAAAAGAACTGTGCTTCCTACACACATGGACCATATCTAGATCAACTCTGCTTAGGAAACTGACAAGAAACAGTAGCTCCTATTCTGTCCAATACACTGTACTTGCTGGGAACAGTCGGGAGTGCTATTTGCACTGTGTATGGCATTTGGAGCACAATAGTGACTCTTCTTACCAGAAAACAACTCTTGCTCGTAGGACCAAAAACTGCATGTGACTCAACTCCATTTAAGACTGGGAAACAAACGCTAGCTCGCCTTACAAGAAACACACTCTGGTTTCGAGAAAAGAGCACTCTTCTACTCTACTGTGTTTCCTATAGGGCCAGAACAGTGAGCTTGCTCAGAACATAATAGCTGTGCTTCCTAAACACACGGGCCATATCTAGTTCAAGTCTGCTTAGGAACCTGACAAGAACAGTATATCCTCTTCAGTCCGGTACACTGTACTTGTTGGGAAAAGACGTGATTGCTATTTGCACTGTGTATGGCAAAGGGAGCGCAATAGTGACTTTCCTTACCAGAAAACAACTCTTGCTCGTAGGACCAGAAACTGCATGTGATTCAACTACATTTAGGACTGGGAAACAAACGCTAGCTTGCCTTACAAAAAACACACTCTGCTTTTGAGAAAAGAGCACTCTTCTACTCTACTGTGTTTCCTATGGGCTCGAACAGTGAGCTTGCTCAGAACAAAAGAACTGTGCTTCCTACACACACAACCATATCTAGTTCAATTCTGCTTAGGAACCTGACAAGAGCAGTAGATACTCTTCAGTCCAATACACTGTACTTGCTGGGAACAGACGCCAGTGCTATTTGTCCTGTGTATGGCAATGGCAGCGCAATAGTGACTATTCTTACCATAAAAAAATTCTTGCTCATAGGACCAGAAACTGCATGGGATTCAACTCCATTTAGGACTGGGAAACAAATGCTAGCTCGCCTTACAGGAAACACACTCTGCTTTTGAGAAAAGAGCACTCTTCTACTCTACGGTGTTTCCTATGGGGTCCAAACAGTGAGCTTGCTCAGAACAAAAGAAATGTGCTTCCTACACACATGGACCATATCTAGTTCAACTCTGCTTAGGAAACTGACAAGAACAGTAGCTGCTATTCAGTCCAATACACTGTACTTACTGGGAACAGACGCCAGTGCTATTTGTACTGTGTACGGCATTTGGAGCGCAATAGTGACTCTTCTTACCAGAAAACAACTCTTGTTCGTAGGACCAAAAACTGCCTGTGACTCAACTCCATTTAGGACTGGGAAACAAACGCGAGCTCGCCTTACAAGAAACACACTCTGCTTTAGAGAAAAGAGCACTCTTCTACTCTACTGTGTTTCCTATAGGGCCAGAACTGTGAGCTTGCTCAGAACATAATAACTGTGCTTCCTACACACACTGGCCTTATCTAGTTCAACTCTGCTTAGGAAACTAAGAAGAACAGTAGCTCCTCTTCAGTCCAATACACTGTACTTGCTGGGAACAGACGGGAGTGCTATTTGCACTGTGTATAGCAATGGGAGCACAATAGTGACTTTCCTTACCAGAAAACAACTCTTGCTCGTAGGACCAGAAACTGCATGTGATTCAATTCCATTTAGGACTGGGAAACAAATGCTAGCTCGCCTTACAAGAAACACACTCTGCTTTAGAGAAAAGAGCACTCTTCTTCTCTACTGTGTTTCCTATGGGGTCCAAACAGTGAGCTTGCTCAGAACAAAAGAACTGTGCTTCCTACACACACGGACCATATGTAGTTAAACTCTGCTTAGGAAACTGACATGAACTGTAGCTCCTCTTCTGTCCAATACACTGTACTTGCTGGGAATAGACGCATGTGCTATTTGCACTGTGTATGGCAATGAGAGCACAATAGTGACTTTCCTTACCAGAAAACAACTCTTGCTCGTAGGACCACAAACTGCATGTGATTCAATGCCATTTAGAACTGGGAAACAAATGCTAGTTCGCCTTACAAGAAACACACTCTGCGTTTGACAAAAGACACTCTTCTACTCTATGGTGTTTCCTATGGGGTCCAAACAGTAAGCTTGCTCAGAACAAAAGAACTGTGCTTCCTACACACATGGACCATATCTAGTTCAACTCTGCTTAGCAAACTGACATGAACAGTATCCCTCTTCAGTCCAATACACTGTACTTTCTGGGAACAGTCGCGAGTGCTATTTGCACTGTGTATGGCAAAGGGAGCACAATAGTGACTCTTCTTATCAGAAAACAACTCTTGCTCGTAGGACCAGAAACTGCATGGGATTCAACTCCTTTTAGGACTGGGAATCAAACGCTAGCTAGCCTTACAAGGAACACACTCTGCTTTTGAGAAAAGAGCACTCTTCTACTCTACCTTGTTTCCTATGTGGTTTGAACAGTGAGCTTGCTCAGAACAAAAGAACTGTGCTTCCTACACACTCGGGCCATATTTAGTTCAACTCTGCTTCGGAAACTGACAAGAACAGTAGCTCCTCTTCAGTCCAATACACTGTACTTCCTGGAAACAGACGCGAGTGCTGTTTGTACTGTGTATGTCAATGGGATCGCAATAGTTACTCTTCTTACCAGAAAACAACTCTTGCTTGTAGGACCAGAAACTGCATGTGTATTTCAACTCCATTTAGGTGTGGGAAACAAACGCTAGCTCACCTTTTAAGAAACACACTCGGCTTTTAGAAAAGAGCACTCTTCTACTCTACTGTGTTTCCTATAGGGCCAGAACAGTGAGCTTGCTCAGAACAAAAGAACTGTGCTTATTACACACACGGGCCATATCTAGTTCAACTCTGCTTAGGAAACTGACGAGAACAGTAGCTCCTCATCAATCCAATACACTGTACTTGCTGGGAACAGACGCGAGTGCTATTTGCACTGTGTACAGCAATGGGAGCACAGTAGTGACTCTTCTTACCAGAAAACATCTCTTGCTCTTAGGACCAGAAACTGCATATGATTCAACTCCACTTAGGACTGGAAAAAAAACGCTAGCTCGCCTTACAAGAAACACACTCTGCTTTTGAGAAAAGAGCACTCTTCTACTCTACTGTGTTTCCTATGGGATCCGAACAGTTAGCTTGCTCAGAACAAAAGAAATGTGCTTCCTACACACACGGACCATATCTAGTTCTACTATGCTTAGGAAACTGACAAGAACAGTAGATACTCTTCAGTCCAATATACTGTACTTGCTGGGAACAGACGCCAGTGCTATTTGCACTGTGTATGACAATGGGAACGCATTAGTGACTCTTCTTACCAGAAAACAACTCTTGCTGTAGGACAAGAAATTGCATGTGATTCAACTCCATTTAGGACTGGGAAAAAAACGCTAGCTCGCCTTACATGAAACACACTCTGCTTTTGAGAAAAGAGCACTCTTCTACTCTACTGTGTTTCCTATAGTGCCAAAAAGTGAGCCTGCTCAGAACAAAAGAACTGTGCTTCCTACACACACGGGCCATATCTAGTTCAACTCTGCTTAGGAAACTGACAAGAACAGTAGCTCCGCTTCAGTCCAATACACTGTACTTGCTGGGAACAGACACGAGTGCTATTTGCACTGTGTATGGCAATGGGAGCACAATAGTGACTCTTAATACCAGAAAACAACTCTTGCTCGTAGGACCAGAAACTGCATGTGATTCAACTCCATTTAGGACTGGGAAACAAACGCTAGCTCGCCTTACAAGAAACACACTCTGCTTTTGAGAAAAGAGCACTCTTCTACTCTACCTTGTTTCCTATGTGGTTTGAACAGTGAGCTTGCTCAGAACAAAAGAACTGTGCTTCCTACACACACGGGCTATATCTAGTTCAACTCTTCTTAGGAAACTGACAAGAACAGTAGCTCCTCTTCAGTCCAATACACTGTACTTCCTGGAAACAGATGCGAGTGCTATTTGTACTGTGTATGTCAATGGGAGAGCAATAGTTACTCTTCTTACCAGAAAACAATTCTTGCTCATAGGACCAGAAACTGCATGGCATTCAACTCCATTTAAGACTGGGAAACAAATGCTAGCTCGCCTTACAAGAAACACACTCTGCTTTTGAGAAAAGAGCACTCTTCTACACTTCTGTGTTTCCTATAGGGCCAGAACAGTGAGCTTTCTCAGAACAAAAGAACTGTGCTTCCTACACACACGGGCCATATCTAGTTCAAGTCTGCTTAGGAAACTGACAAGAACAGTAGCTCCTCTTCAGTCAAATACACTGTACTTGTTGGGAACAGACGCGAGTGCTATTTGCACTGTGTATGGCAAAGGGAGCACAATAGTGACTCTTCTTACCAGAAAACAACTCTTGCTCATAAGACCAGAAACTGCATGTGTATTTCAACTACATTTAGGACTGGGAAACAAATGCTAGCTCGCCTTACAAGAAACACACTCTGCTTTTGAGAAAAGAGCACTCTTCTACTCTACTGTTTTTCCTATGGGGTTCAAACAGTGAGCTTGCTCAGAACAAAAGAACTGTGCTTCCTACACACACGGGCCATATCTAGTTCAACTCTGCTCAGGAAACTGACAAGAACAGTAGCTCCTATTCAGACCAATACACTGTACTTGCGTTAAGCAAACGCGAGTGCTATTTTTACTGTGTATGGCAATGGGAGCACAATAGTGACTCTTATTACCAGAAAAAAACTCTTGCTCGTAGGACCAGAAACTGCACAGGATTCAATTCCATTTCTGACTGGGAAACAAACACTAGCTTGCCTTTCAAGAAACACACTCTGCTTTTGAGAAAAGAGCACTCTTCTACTCTGCAGTGTTTCCTATGTTGTCCGAACAGTGAGCTTGCTCAGAACAAAAGAACTGTGCTTCCTACACACACGGGCCATATCTAGTTCAACTCTGCTTTGGAAACTGACAAGAGCAGTAGCTGCTCTTCAGTCCAATACACTGTACTTGCTGGGAATAGACGCCAGTGCTATTTGCACTATGTATGGTAATGGGAGCGCAATAGTGACTCTTCTTACCAGAAAACAACTCTTGCTCATAGGACCAGAAACTGCATGTGATTGAACTGCATTTAGGACTGGGAAAAAAATGCCAGCTCGCCTTACAAGAAACACAATCTGCTTTTGAGAAAAGAGCACTCTTCTACTCTACCGGGTTTCCTATAGGGCTAGAGCAGTGAACTTGCTCAGAACAAAAGAACTGTGCTTCCTACACACAGGGGCCATATCTAGTTCAACTCTGCTTAGGAAACTGACAAGAACAGTAGCCCCTCTTCAGTCCAATACTCTGTACATGCAGGGAAGAGACGTGAGTGCTATTTGCACTGAGTATGGCAATGGGAGTGCAATAGTGACTCTTCTTACAACAAAAAAACTCTTGCTCGTAGGATCAAAAACTGCACGGGATTCAATTCCATTTCTGACTGGGAAACAAACACTAGCTCGCCTTTCAATAAACACACTCTGCTTTTGAGAAAAGAGCAGTCTTCTACTCTACTGTGTTTCCTATGGGGTCTAAACAGTGAGCTTGCTCAGAACAAAAGAACTGTGCTTTCTACACACATGGCCATATCTAGTTCAATTCTGCTTAGGAACCTGACAAGAACAGTAGATCCTCTTCAGTCCAATACACTGTACATGCTGGGAACAGACGCCAGTGCTATTTGCCCTGTGTATGACAATGGGAACACAATAGTGACACTTTTTACCAGAAAAAACTCTTGCTCATAGGACCAGAAACTGCATGGGATTCAACTCCATTTAGGACAGGGAAACAAATGCTATCTCGCCTTACAAGAAAAACACTCTGCTTTTGAGAAAAGAGCACGCTTTTACTCTACTGTGTTTCCTATTGGGTCCGAACAGTGAGCTTGCTCAGATCAAAAGAACTGTGCTTCCTACACACGGGCCATATCTAGTTCAACTCTGCTTAGGAAACTGACAAGAACAGTAGCTGCTCTTCAGTCCAATACACTGTACTTGCTGGGAACTGACGTGAGTGCTATTTGCACTATGTATGGCAATGGGAGCGCAATAGAGACTTTCCTTACCAGAAAACAACTCTTGCTCATAGGACCAGAAACTGCATGTGATTCAACTCCATTTAGGACTGGGAAACAAACGCTAGCTCGCCTTACAAGAAACACACTCTGCTTTTGAGAAAACAGCACACTTCTACTCTACTGTGTTTCCTATAGGGCCAGAACAGTGAGCTTGATCAGAACAAGAGAACTGTGCTTCCTACACACACGCCCATATCTAGTTCAACTCTGCTTAGGAAACTGACAAGAAGAGTAGATCCTCTTCAGTCCAATACACTGTACATGCTGGGAACAGACGCCAGTGCTTTTTGCCCTGTGTATGACAATGGGAGCAAAATAGTGACTCTTCTTACCAGAAAACAACTCTTGCTCGTAGGACCTGAAACTGCATGTGATTCAACTCCATTTAGGACTAGGAAACAAGTGCTAGCTCGCCTTACAAGAAACACACTCTGCTTTTGAGAAAAGGGCCCTCTTCTACTCTACTGTGTTTCCTATGGTGTCCGAACAGTCAGCTTGCTCAGAACAAAAGACCTGCGCTTCCTACACACATGGCCATATCTAGTTCAATTCTACTTAGGAAACTGACAAGAAGAGTAGCTCCTCTTCAGTCCAATACACTGTACTTGCTGGGAACAGACGCAAGTGCTATTTGAACTGTGTATGGCAATGGGAGCGCAATAGTAACTTTCCTTACCAGAAAACTGCTCTTGCTCATAGGACCAGAAACTGCATGTGATTCAACTCCATTTAGGACTGGGTAACAAACGCCAGCTCGCCTTACAAGAAACACACTCTGCTTTTGAGAAAAGAGCACTCTTCTTCTCTACTGTGTTTCTTATAGTTCCAGAACAGTGAGCTTGCTCAGAACAAAAGAACTGTACTTCCTACACACGGGCCATATCTAGTTCAACTCTGCTTAGGAAACAGTGAAGAAAAGTAGCTCTTCTTCAGTCCAATACACTGTACTTGCTGGGAACAGACGCGAGTGCTATTTGCACTGTGTGGAAATGGGAGCACAATAGTGACTCTTCTTACCAGAAAACAACTCTTGCTCATAGGACTTGAAACTGCATGGGATTCAACTCCGTTTCTGCCTGGGAAACAAATGCTAGCTCGCCTTTCAAGAAACACAATCAAATTTTGAGAAAAGAGCACTCATCTACTCTGCTGTGTTTCCTATGATGTCCGCATAGTGAGCTTGCTCAGAAAAAAAGAACTGTGCTTCCTACACACATGGCCATATCTAGTTCAATTCTGCTTAGGAAACTGACAAGAACAGTAGCTCTTCTTCAGTCCAATACACTGTACATGCTGGGAAATGACGCCAGTGCTATTTGCTCTGTGTATGACAATGGGAGCACAATAGTGACTCTTCTTACTCGAAAACAACTCTTGCTCGTAGGACCCGAAACTGCATGGGATTCAACTCCATTTCTGACTGGGAAACAAACGCTAGCTCGCCTTTCAAGAAACACAATCAAATTTTGAGAAAAGAGCACTCATCTATTCTACTGTGTTTCCTATGATGTCCGCACAGTGTGCTTTCTCAGAACAAAAGAACTGTGCTTCCTACACACATGGGCCATATCTGGTTCAACTCCTCTTAGGAAAATGACAAGAACAGAAGCTCCTCTTCAGTCCAGTACACTGTACTTGCTGGGAACAGACGCGAGGGCTATTTGCACTGTGTATTGCAATGGGAGCGGAATAGTGACTCTTCTTACCAGAAAACAACTCTTGCTCGTAGGACCAGGACCTGCATGTGATTCAACTAGATTTAGGACTGGGAAAAAAACGCTAGCTCGCCTTACAAGAAACACACTCTGCTTTTGAGAAAAGAGCACTCTTCTACTCTACTGTGTTTCCTATAGGGCCAGAACAGTGAGCTTGATCAGAACAAGATAGCTGTGCTTCCTACACACACGGCCATATCTAGTTCAATTCTGCTTAGGAAACTGACAAGAACAGTAGATCCTCTTCAGTCCAATACACTGTACATGCTGGGAACAGACGCCAGAGCTATTTGCCCTGTGTATGACAATGGGAGCGCAATAGAGACTCTTCTTACCAGAAAACATCTCTTGCTCATAGGAACACAAACTGCATGGGATTCAACTCCATTTATGACTGGGAAACAAACACTAGCTCGCCTTACAAGAAACACACTCTGCTTTTGAGAAGAGAGCACTCTTCTACTCAACTGTGTTTCCTATGGGTTCCGAACAGTGAGCTTGCTCAGAACAAAAGAACTGTGCTTCCTACACACATGGGCCATATCTAGTTCAAGTCTGCTTAGGAAACTGACAAGAGCAGTAGCTGCTCTTCAGTCCAATACACTGTACTTGCTGGGAATAGACGCCAGTGCTATTTGCACTATGTATGGTAATGGGAGCGCAATAGTGACTCTTCTTACCAGAAAACAACTCTTGCTCATAGGACCTGAAACTGCATGGGATTCAACTCCGTTTCTGCCTGGGTAACAAACACTAGCTCACATTCAAGAAACACAATCAAATTTTGAGAAAAGAGCACTCATCTACTCTGCTGTGTTTCCTATGATGTCCGCACAGTGTGCTTTCTCAGAACAAAAGAACTGTGCTTCCTACATACATGGGCCATATCTGGTTCAACTCCTCTTAGGAAAATGACAAGAACAGTAGCTCCTCTTAAGTCCAATACACTGTACTTGCTGGGAACTGACGTGAGTGCTATTTGCACTATGTATGGCAATGGGAGCGCAATAGAGACTTTCCTTACCAGAAAACAACTCTTGCTCATAGGACCAGAAACTGCATGTGATTCAACTCCATTTAGGACTAGGAAACAAACGCTAGCTCGCCTTACAAGAAACACACTCTGCTTTTGAGAAAAGAGCACACTTCTACTCTACTGTGTTTCCTATAGGGCCAGAACAGTGAGCTTGATCAGAACAAAAGAACTGTGCTTCCTACACACACGCCCATATCTAGTTCAACTCTGCTTAGGAAACTGACAAGAAGAGTAGATTCTCTTCAGTCCAATACACTGTACATGCTGGGAACAGACGCCAGTGCTATTTGCCCTGTGTATGACAATGGGAGCAAAATAGTGACTCTTCTTACCAGAAAACAACTCTTGCTCTTAGGACCTGAAACTGCATGTGATTCAACTCCATTTAGGACTGGGAAACAAGTGCTAGCTCGCCTTACAAGAAACACACTCTGCTTTTGAGAAAAGGGCACTCTTCTACTCTACTGTGTTTCCTATGGGGTCCGAACAGTCAGCTTGTTCAGAACAAAAGACCTGTGCTTCCTACACACATGGCCATATCTAATTCAATTCTACTTAGGAAACTGACAAGAAGAGTAGCTCCTCTTCAATCCAATACACTGTACTTGCAGGGAACAGACGCAAGTGCTATTTGAACTGTGTATGGCAATGGGAGCGCAATAGTGACTTTCCTTACCAGAAAACTACTCTTGCTCATAGGACCAGAAACTGCATGTGATTCAACTCCATTTAGGACTGGGTAACAAACGCCAGCTCGCCTTACAAGAAACACACTCTGCTTTTGAGAAAAGAGCACTCTTCTTCTCTACTGTGTTTCTTATAGGGCCAGAACAGTGAGCTTGCTCAGAACAAAAGAACTGTACTTCCTACACACGGGCCATATCTAGTTCAACTCTGCTTAGGAAACAGTGAAGAAAAGTAGCTCTTCTTCAGTCCAATACACTGTACTTGCTGGGAATAGACGCGAGTGCTATTTGCACTGTGTATGGAAATGGGAGCGCAATAGTGACTTTTCTTACCAGAAAACAACTCTTGCTCATAGGACCTGAAACTGCATGGGATTCAACTCCGTTTCTGCCTGGGAAACAAACGCTAGCTCGCCTTTCAAGAAACACAATCAAATTTTGAGAAAAGAGCACTCTTCTACTCAACTGTGTTTCCTATGGGTTCCGAACAGTGAGCTTGCTCAGAACAAAAGAACTGTGCTTCCTACACACATGGCCATATCTAGTTCAATTCTGCTTAGGAAACTGACAAGAACGGTAGATCCTCTTCAGTCCAATACACTGTACATGCTGGGAACAGACACCAGTGCTATTTGTAATGTGTGTAACTAAGGGTGCGCAATAGAGACTCTTCTAACCAGAAAAAAACTCTTGCTTGTAGGACCAGAAACTACATGTGATTCAACTCCATTTAGGACTGGGAAACAACGCTAGCTTGCCTTACAAGTAACACACTCTGCTTTTGAGAAAAGAGCACTCTTCTACTCTACTGTGTTTCCTATAGGGCCAGGACAGTGAACTTGCTCAGATAAAAAGAACTGTGCTTCCTACTCACAGGGGCCATATCTAGTTCATCTCTGCTTAGGAAACTGACAAGAACAGTAGCTCCGCTTCAGTCCAATACACTGTACTTGCTGGGAACAGATGCCAGTGCTATTTGCACTGTGTATGGAAATGGGAGCGCAATAGTGACTCTTCTTACCAGAAAACTACTTTTGCTCATAGGACCAGAAACTGCATGGGATTCACCTCCATTTAGGACTATGAAACAAACGCTAGCTCGCCTTACAAGAAAAACACTCTCCTTTTGAGAAAAGAGCACTCTTCTACTCTACTGTGTTTACTATAGGGCCAGGACAGTGAACTTGCTCAGAAAAAAAGAACTGTGCTTCCCACACACAGGGGTTATATATAGTTCATCTCTGCTTAGGAAACTGACAAGAACAGTAGCTCATCTTCAGTCCAATACACTGTACGTTCTGGGAACAGACGCCACTGCTATTTGCACTGTGTATGGCAAAGGGAGCACAATAGTGACTCTTCTTACCAGAAAACAACTTTTGCTCATAGGAACAGAAACTGCATGTGATTCAACTCCATTTCTGACTGGGAAACAAACACTAGCTCGCCTGTCAAGAAACAGATTCTGCTTTTGAGAAAAGAGCACTCTTCTACTCTACTGTGTTTCCTGTGGTGTCTGCACAGTGAGCTTTCTCAGAACAAAAGAACTGTGCTTCCTACACACATGGGCCATATCTAGTTCAACTCCTCTTAGGAAACATAGAAGAACAGTAGCTCCTCTTCAGTCCAATACACTGTAATTCCTGGGAACAGACGCGAGTGCTATTTGCACTCTGTATGGCAACGGGAGCGCAATAGTGACTCTTCTTACCAGAAAACAACTCTTGCTTGTAGGACCAGAAACTGCATGTCATTCAACTCCATTTAGAACTTGGAAACAAACGCTAGCTCGCCTTACAAGAAACACACTCTGCTTTTGAGAAAACAGCACTCTTCTACTCCACTGTGATTCCTATAGCGCCAGAACAGTGAGCTTGCTCAGAACAAAAGAACTGTGCTTCTTACACACGGCCATATCTAGTTCAATTCTGCTTAGGAAACTGACAAGAACAGTAGATCCTCTTCAGTCCAATACACTGTACTTGCTGGGAACAGACGCCAGTGCTATTTGCACTGTGTATGACAATGGGAGCGCAATAGTGACTCTTCTTACCACAAAAAAATTCTTGCTCGTAGGACCAGAAACTGCATGTGATTCAACTACATTCAGGACTGGGAAACAAACGCTAGCTCAACTTACAAGAAACACACTTTGCTCTTGTGGAAAGAGCACTCTACTACTCTACTGTGTTTCCTATAGGGCCAGAACAGTGAGCTTGCTGACTACAAAAGAACTGTGCTTCCTACACACATGGGCCATATCTACTTCAACTCTGCTTAGGATCCTGACAAGAACAGTAGATCCTCTTTAGTTCAATACACTGTACATGCTGGGAACAGACGCCAGTGCTATTTGCCCTGTGTATGAAAATGGGAGCGCAATAATGACTCTTCTTACCACAAAACAACTCTTGCTCATAGGACCAGAAACTGCATGTGATTCAACTCCATTTAGGATTGGGAAACAAAAGCTAGCTAGCCTTACAAGAAACACACTCTGCTTTTGAGAATAGGGCACACATCTACTCTACTGTGTTTCCTAAGGGGGGCAAACAGTGAGCTTGCTCAGAACAAAAGAACTGTGCTTCCTACACACACGGGTCATATCTAGTTCAACTCTGCTTAGGAAACTGACAAGAACAGTAGCTCCTCTTCACTCCAATACACTGTACTTGCTGGGAACAGACGCAAGTGTTATTTGCCCTGTGTATGAAAATGGGAGCGCAATAGTGACTCTTCTTACCACAAAACAACTCTTGCTCGTAGGACCAGAAACTGCATGTGATTCAACTCCATTTAGGATTGGGAAACAAATGCTAGCTCGCCTTATAAGAAACACACTCTGCTTTTGAGAAAAGAGCACTCTTCTACTCTACTGTGTTTCCTAGGGGGTTCGAACAGTGCGCTTGCTCAGAACAAAAGAACTGTGCTTCCTACACACACGGGCCATATCTAGTTCAACTCTGCTTAGGAAACTGACAAGAACAGTTGCTCCTCTTGAGTCCAATACACTGTACTTGCTGGGAAAAGACGCGAGTGCTCTTTGCACTGTGTATGGCAATAAGTACACAATAGTGAATCTTCTTACCAGAAAACAACTCTAGATCTTAGGACCAGAAACTGCATTTGATTCAATCCACTTAGGACTGGGAAACAAACGCTAGCTCGCCTTACAAGAAACACACTCTGCTTTTGAGAATAGGGCACACATCTACTCTACTGTGTTTTATATGGGGTCCAAACAGTGAGCTTGCTCAGAACAAAAGAACTGTGCTTCCTACACACACGGGTCATATCTAGTTCAACTCTGCTTAGGAAACTGACAAGAACAGTAGCTCCTCTTCAGTCCAATACACTGCACTTCATGGGCACATACGCGAGTGCTATTTGCACTGTGTACAGCAATGGGAGCGCAATAGTTATTCTTCTTGCCAGAAAAAAACTCTTGCATGTAGGACCAAAAACTGCATGTGATTCAACTCCATTTAGAACTTGGAAACAAACGCTAGCTCGCCTTACAAGAAACACATTCTGCTTTTGAGAAATCAGCACTCTTCTACTCTACTGTGTTTCCTATAGCGCCAGAACAGTGAGCAGCTCCTCTTCAGTCCAGTACACTGTACTTGCTGGGAACAGACGCCAGTGCTATTTGCCCTGTGTAAGACAATGGGAGCGCAATAGTGACTTTTATTACCAGAAAAAACTCTTGCTCGTAAGACCAGGACCTTCATGTGAATCAACTCTATTTAGGTCTGGGAAACAAACGCTAGCTCGTCTTACAAGAAACACACTCTGGTTTTGAGAAAAGAGCACTCTTCTACTCTACTGTATTTCTTATAGTGCCAGAACAGTGAGCTTGCTCAGAACAAAAGAACTGTGCTTCCTACACACACGGGCCATATCTAGTTCAATTCTGCTTAGGAAACTGACAAGAACAGTACCTCCTCTTCAGTCCAATACACTGTACTTGCTGGGAACAGACACGAGTGCTATTTGTACTGTGTATGGCAATGGGAGCACAATAGTGACTCTTCTTACCAGAAAACAACTCTTGCTCGTAGGACCAAAAACTGCATTTGATTCAACTCCATTTAGGACTGGGAAACAAACGCTAGCTCGCCTTAGAAGAAACACACTGTGCTTTTGAGAAAAGAGCACTCTTCTACTCTACTGTGTTTCCTATGGTGTTCGAACAGTGAGCTTGCTCAGAAAAAAGAACTGTGCTTCCTACTCACAGGGGCCATATCTAGTTCAACTCTGCTTAGGAAACTGACGAGAACAATAGATCCTCTTCAGTCCAATACACTGTGCTTCCTGGGAATAGACGCAAGTGCTATTTGCACTGTGTATGGCAAAGGGAGCGCAATAGTGACTCTTCTTACCAGAAAACAACTCTAGCTCATAGGACCAGAAACTGCATGTGTATTTCAACTCCATTTAGGACTGGAAACAAACACTAGCTCACCTTACAAGAAACACACTCTGCTTTTGAGAAAAGTGCACTCTTCTACTCTACTGTGTTTCCTATTGGGTTCCAACAGTGAGCTTGCTCAGAACAAAAGAACTGTGCTTCCTACACACACGGGCCATATCTAGTTCATCTATGCTTAGGAAACTGACAAGATCAGTAGCTCCTCTGCAGTCCAATAGAGTGTACTTGCTGGTAACAGACGCCAATGCTATTTATACTGTGTGTGGCAATGGGTGCGCAATAGTAACTCTTACCAGAAAACAACTCTTGCTCATAGTACCAAAAACTGCCTTTGATTCAACTCCATTTAGGACTGGGAAACAAACGCTAGCTCACCGTACAAGAAACACACTCTGCTTTTGAAAAAACAGCACTCTTCTACTCTACTGTGTTTCCTATGGGCTCGAAAAGTGAGCTTGCTCAGAACAAAAGAACTGTGCTTCCTACACACACAGGCCATATCTAGTTCAACTCTGCTTAGGAAACTGACAAGAACAGTAGCTCCTCTTCATTCCAATACACTGTACTTGCTGGGAACAGAAGCAAGTGCTATTTGTACTGTGTATGGCAATGGGAGCGCTATAGTGACTCTTCTTATCAGAAAACAACTCTTGCTCGTAGGACCAAAAACTACTTTTGATTCAACTCCATTTAGAACTGGGAAACAAACGCTAGCTCGCCTTACAAGAAACACACTCTGCTTTTGAGAAAAGAGCACTCTTCTACTCTACTGTGTTTCCCATGGGGTCCGAACAGTGAGCTTGCTCAGAACAAAAGAACTGTGCTTCCTATGCACATGGTCCATATCTAGTTAAACTCTGCTTAGGAAACTGACAAGAACAGTACATCCTCTTCAGGCCAATACAGTGTACTTGCTGGGAACAGACGCGAGTGCTTTTTGCACTGTGTATGACAATGGGAGCGCAATTGTGACTCTTCATACCACAAAACAACTCTTGCTCACAGGACCAGAAACTGCATGTGATTCAACTCCATTTAGGACTGGGAAACAAACGCTAGCTCGCCTTACAAGAAACACACTCTGTTTTTGAGAAAAGAGCACTCTTCTACTCTACTGTGTTTCCTATGGGGCCAGAACAGTGAACTTGCTCAGAACAAAAGAACTGTGCTTCCTACACACACGGGCCATATCTAGTTCAATTCTGCTTAGGAAACTGACAAGAACAGTAGCTCCTCTTCAGTCCAATACACTGTACTTGTTGGGAACAGACACGAGTGCTATTTGCACTGTGTATGGCAAAAGGAGCGCAATAGTGACTCTTTTTACCAGAAAACAACCCTTGCTCGTAGGACCAGAAACTGCATGTGTATTTCAACTCCATTTAGGACTGGGAAACAAATGCTAGCTCGCCTTACAAGAAACACACTCTGCTTTTGAGAAAAGAGCACTCTTCTACTCTACTGTGTTTCCTATTGGGTTCGAACAGTGAGCTTGCTCAGAACAAAAGAACTGTGCTTCCTACACACACGGGCCATATCTAGTTCAACTCTGCTTAGGAAACTGACAAGAACAGTAGCTCTTCTTCAGACCAATACACTATACTTGCGTTAAATATACACGAGTGCTATATGTACTGTGTATGGCAATGGGAGCGCAATACTGACTCTTCTTACCAGAAAACAACTCTAGCTCGTAGGACCAAAAACTGCATTTGATTCAACTCCATTTAGGACTGGGAAACAAACGCTAGCTCACCTTACAAGAAACACACTCTGGTTTTGAGAAAAGTGCACTCTTCTACTCTACTGTGTTTCCTATAGGGCCAGAACAGTGAGCTTGCTCAGAACAAAAGAACTGTGATTCCTACACACACGGTCCATATCTAGTTCAACTCTGCTTAGGAAACTGACAAGAACAGTAGCTCCTCTTCAGTCCAATACACTGTACTTACTGGGAACAGACGCGAGTGCTATTTGCACTGTGTATGGCAAAAGGAGCTCAATAGTGACTCTTCTTACCAGAAAACAACTCTAGCTCATAGGACCAGAAACTGCATGTGTATTTCAACTCCATTTAGGACTGGAAAACAAATGCTAGCTCGCCTTACAAGAAACACACTCTGCTTTTGAGAAAAGAGCACTCTTCTACTCTACTGTGTTTCCTATGGGGTCCGAAAAGTGAGCTTGCTCAGAACAAAAGAACTGTGCTTCCTACGCACACGGTCCATATCTAGTTCAACTCTGCTTAGGAAACTGACAAGAACAGTAGCTCCTCTTCAGTCCAATACACTCTACTTACTGGGAACAGACGCGAGTGCTATTTGCACTGTGTACGGCAATGGGAGCACAATAGTGACTCTTCTTACCAGAAAACAACTCTTGCTCTTAGGACCAGAAACTGCATTTGATTCAATCCACTTAGGACTGGGAAACAAACGCTAGCTAGCCTTACAATAAACACGCTCTGCTTTTGAGAATAGGGCACACATTTCTCTACTGTGTTTCCTATGGGGTCCAAACAGTGAGCTTGCTCAGAATAAAAGAATTTTGCTTCCTACACACAGGGGTCATATCTAGTTCAACTCTGCTTAGGAAACTGACAAGAACAGTAGCTCCTCTTCAGTCCAATACACTGTACTTGCTGGGAAAAGACGCGCGTGCTATTTGCACTATGTATGGCAGTGAGAGCGCAATAGTGACTTTCCTTACCAGAAAACAACTCTTGCTTGTAGGACCTGAAACTGCATGTGATTCAACTCCATTTAGGACTGGGAACCAAACGCTAGTTCGCCTTACAAGAAACACACTCTGCTTTTGAGAAAAGAGCACTCTTCTACTCTACTGTGTTTCCTATAGCGCCAGAACAGTGAGCTTGCTCATATCAAAAGAACTGTGCTTCCTACACACACGGGTCATATAGTTCAATTCTGCTTAGGAAACTGACAAGAACAGTAGATCCTCTTCAGGCCAATACACTGTACTTGCTGGGAACAGACACCAGTGCTATTTGCACTGTGTATGACAATGGGAGCACAATAGTGACTCTTCTTACAACAAAACAATTCTTGTTCGTAGGACCAGAAACTGCATGTGATTCAACTACATTCAGGACTGGGAAACAAAGCTAGCTCGCCTTACAAGAAACACTCTCTGCTTTTGTGGAAAGAGCACTCTTCTACTCTACTGTGTTTCCTATGGGGTTCGAACAGTGAGCTTCCTCAGAACAAAAGAACTGTGCTTCCTACGCACACGGTCCATATCTAGTTCAACTCTGCTTAGGAAACTGACGAGAACAGTAGCTCCTCTTCAGTCCAATACACTGTACTTACTGGGAACAGACGCGAGTGCTATTTGTACTGTGTACGGCAATGGGAGCACAATAGTGACTCTTCTTACCAGAAAACAACTCTTGCTCGTAGGACCAGAAACTGCATTTGATTCAATCCACTTAGGACTGGGAAACAAACGCTAGCTCGCCTTACAAGAAACACACTCTGCTTTTGAGAAAAAAGCACTCTTCTACTCTACTGTGTTTCCTATAGGGCCAGAATAGTGAGCTTGCTCAGAACAAAAGAACTGTGCTTCCTACACACACTGGCCATATCTAGTTCAATTCTGCTTAGGAAACCGACAACAACAGTAGCTCCTCTTCAGTCTAGTACACTGTACTTGCTGGGAACAGACGCGAGTGCTATTTGCACTGTGTATGGCAATGGGAGCACAATAGTGACTTTCCTTACCAGAAAACAACTGTTGCTTGTAGGATCAAAAACTGCATGTGATTCAACTCCATTTAAGACTGGAAAACAAACGCTAGCTCGCCTTACAAGAAACACACTGTACTTTTGAGAAAAGATAACTCTTCTACTCTACTGTGTTTCCTAAGGGTCCTGAACAGTGAGCTTGATCAAAACAAAAGAATTGTGCTTCCTACACACTCAGCCATATCTAGTTCAATTCTGCTTAGGGACCTGACAAGAACAGTAGATCCTCTTCAGACCAATACACTGTACATGCTAGGAACAGACGCCAGTGCTGTTTTCCCTGTGTATGAAAATGGGAGCATAATAGTGACTCTTCTTACCAGAAAACAACTCTTGCTCATAGGACCAGAAACTGCATGTGATTCAACTCGATTTAGGACTGAGAAACAAACGCTAGCTCGCCTTACAAGAAACACACTCTGCTTTTGAGAAAAGAGCACTCTTCAACTCTACAGTGTTTCCTATGAGGTGCGAACAGTGAGCTTGCTCAGAACAAAACAACTGTGCTTCCTACACACACGGGCCATATCTAGTTCAACTCTACTTAGGAAACTGACAAGAACAGTAGCTCCTCTTCAGTCCAATACACTGTACTTAATGAAAACAGACGCCAGTGCTATTTGCACTGTGTATGGCAATGGGAGCACAATAGTGTCTTTCCTTGCCTGAAAACAACTCTTGCTCGTAGGACCTGAAACTGCATGTGATTCAACTCCATTTAGGACTGGGAAACAAACACTTGCTCGCCTTACAAGAAACACACTTTGCTTTTGAGAAAAGATCACTCATATACTCTACTGTGTTTCCTATAGGGCCAGAACAGTGAGCTTGCTCAGAACAAAAGAACTGTGCTTCCTACACACACGGGCCATATCTATTTCAACTCTTCTTAGGAACCTGAAAAGAACAGTAGATCCTCTTCAGTCCAATACACTGTACATGCTGTGAACAGACGCCAGTGCTATTTGCCCTGTGTATGGCAAAGGGAGCACAATAGTGACTCTTCTAACCAGAAAACAACTCTTGCTCGTAGGACCAGAAACTTCATGTGTATTTCAACTCCAGGACTGGGAAACAAATGCTAGCTCGCCTTACAAGAAACACACTATGCTTTTGAGAAAAGAGCACTCTTCTACTCTACTGTGTTTCCTATGGGGTTCGAAAAGTGAGCTTGCTCAGAACAAAAGAACTGTGCTTCCTACATGCAGGGGTCATATCTAGGTCAACTCTGCTCAGGAAACTGACGAGAACAGTAGCTCCTCTTCAGTCCAATACACTGTACTTGCTGGGAACAGACGCGAGTGCTATTTGCACTGTGTATGGCAATGGGAGCGCAATTGTGACTCTTCTTACCAGAAAACAACTCTTGCTCGTAGGACCAGAAACTGCATGGGATTCAACTCGATTTCTTACTGGGAAACAAACACTAGCTCGCCTTACAAGAAACACACTCTGCTTTTGAGAAAAGAGCACTCTTCTACTCTACTGTGTTTCCTATGGGATCCGAACAGTGAGCTTGCTCAGAACAAAAGAACTGTGCTTCCTACACACACGGGTCATATCTAGTTCAACTCTGCTTAGGAAACTGACAAGAACAGTAGCTCCTCTTCAGTCCAATACACTGTACTTACTGGGAACAGACGCGTGTGCTATTTGCACTGTGTACGGCAATGGGAGCACAATAGTGACTCTTCTTACCAGAAAACAACTCTTGCTTGTAGGACCAGAAACTGCATGGGATTCAACTCCATTTAGGACTGGGAAAAAAACGCTAGCTCGCCTTACAAGAAACACACTCTGCTTTTGAGAAAAGAGCACTCTTCTACTCTACTGTGTTTCCTATGTTGTCCAAACAGAGAACTTGCTCAGAACAGAAGAACTGTGCTTCCTACACCCGGGCCATATCTAGTTCAACTCTGCTTAGGAACCTGACAAGAACAGTAGATCATCTTCAGTCCAATACACTGTACATGCTGGGAACAGACGCCAGTGCTTTTTGCACTGTGTACGGCAAAAAGTGCACAATAGTGAATCTTCTTACCAGGAAACAACTCTTGCTCTTAGGACCAGAAACTGCATTTGATTCAATCCACTTAGGACTGGGAAACAAACGCTAGCTTGCCTTACAAGAAACACGCTCTGCTTTTGA
This sequence comes from Peromyscus eremicus, assembly GCF_949786415.1. Lineage (NCBI taxonomy): Eukaryota > Metazoa > Chordata > Mammalia > Rodentia > Cricetidae > Peromyscus > Peromyscus eremicus. The sequence goes on from NW_026734618.1 coordinate 148,825, forward strand.
GAATAGGGCACACATCTACTTTACTGTGTTTCCTATGGGGTCCAAACAGTGAGCTTGCTCAGAACAAAAGAACTGTGCTTCCTACACACACGGGTCATATCTAGTTCAACTCTGCTTAGGAAATTGACAAGAACAGTAGCTCCACTTCAGTCCAATACACTGCAATTTTTGGGAACAGACGCGAGTGCTATTTGCACTGTGTATGGCAATGGGAGCACAATAGTTACTTTCCTTACTAGAAAAATCTCTTGAACGTAGTACCAGAAACTGCATGTGATTCAACTCCATTTAGGACTGGGAAACAAACGCTATCTCGCCTTACAAGAAATACACTCTGCTTTTAAGGAAAAAGAACTCTTCTACTCTACTGTGTTTCCTACAGGGCCTGAAAAGTGAGCTTGCTGAGAACAAAAAAACTGTGCTTCCTACACACACGGGCCATATCTAGTTCATCTCTAGTTAGGAACCTGACAAGAGAAGTAGATCCTCTTAAGTCCAATACACTGTACTTGCTGGGAACAGACTCGAGTGCTATTTGCACTGTGTATGGCAAAGGGAATGCAAAATGGACTCTTCTTACCAGAAAACAACTCTTGCTCGTAGGACCAGAAACTGCATGTGTATTTCAACTCCATTTAGGAGTGGGAAACAAACGCTAGCTCACCTTTCAAGAAACACACTCTGCTTTTAGAAAAGAGCACTTTTCTACTCTACTGTGTTTCCTATAGGGCCAGAACAGTGAGCTTGCTCAGAACAAAAGAACTGTGCTTCCTACACACACGGGCCATATCTAGTTCAACTCTGCTTAGGAAACTGACGAGAACAGTAACTCCTCTTCAATCCAATACACTGTACTTGCTGGGAACAGACGCGAGTGCTATTTGCACTGTGTACAGCAATGGGAGCACAGTAGTGACTCTTCTTACCAGAAAACATCTCTTGCTTTTAGGACCAGAAACTGCATATGATTCAACTCCACTTAGGACTGGAAAAAAAACGCTAGCTCGCCTTACAAGAAACACTCTCTGCTTTTGAGAAAAGAGCACTCTTCTACTCTACTGTGTTTCCTAAGGGATCGGAAGAGTTAGCTTGCTCAGAACAAAAGCACTGTGATTCCTACACACACGGACCATATCTAATTCTACTTTGCTTAGGAAACTGACAAGAACAGTAGATCCTCTTCAGTCCAATACACTATACTTGTTGGGAACAGACGCCAGTGCTATTTGCACTGTGTATGACAATGGGAACGCAATAGTGACTCTTCTTACCAGAAAACAACTCTTGCTCGTAGGACAAGAAATTGCATGTGATTCAACTACATTTAGGACTGGGAAAAAAACGCTAGCTTGCCTTACAAGAAACACACTCTGCTTTTGAGAAAAGAGCACTCTTCTACTCTACTGTGTTTCCTATAGTGCCAAAAGAGTGAGGTTGCTCAGAACAAAAGAACTGTGCTTCCTACACACACGGGCCATATCTAGTTCAACTCTGCTTAGGAAACTGACAAGAACAGTAGCTCCTCTTCAGTCCAATACACTGTACTTGCTGGGAACAGACGTGTTGGCTATTTGCACTGTGTATGACAATGGGAGCACAATTGTGACTCTTCATACCACAAAACAACTCTTGCTCATAGGACCAGAAATTGCATGTGATTCAACTCCATTTAGAACTGGGAAACAAACGCTAGCTCGCCTTACAAGAAACACACTCTGCTTTTGAGAAAAGAGCACTCTTCTACTCTACTGTGTTTCCTATAGTGCCAGAACAGTGAGCTTGCTCAGAACAAAAGAACTGTGCTTCCTATACACACGGGCCATGTCTAGTTCAACTCTGCTTAGGAAACTGACAAGAACAGTAGCTCCGCTTCAGTCCAATATACTGTACTTGCTGGGAACAGACGCGAGTGCTATTTGCACTGTGTACGGCAATGGGAGCACAATAGTGACTCTTCTTACCAGAAAACAACTCTTGCTCGTAGGACCAGAAACTGCATGTGATTCAACTCCATTTAGTACTGGGAAACAAACACTAGCTCGCCTTACAAGAAACACACTCTGCTTTTGAGAAAAGAGCACTCTTCTACTCCACTGTGTTTCCTATGGGGTCCGAACAGAGAGCTTGCTCAAAACAAAAGAACTGTGCTTCCTACATTCGGGTCATATCTAGTTCAACTCTGCTTAGGAAACTGACAAGAGAAGTAGCTCCTCTTCAGTCCAATACACTGTACTTGCTGGGAAGAGATGCGAGTGCTATTTGCACTGTGTATGGCAATGGGAGCGCAATAGTGACTTTCTTTACCTGAAAGCAACTCTTGCGTGTAAGACCAAAAACTGCCTGTGATTCAACTCCATTTAGGACTGGGAAACAAACGCTAGCTCGCCTTACAAGAAACAAAATCTGCTTTTGAGGAAAGAGCAGTATACTACTCTACTGTGTTTCCTATGATGTCCGAACAGTGAGCTTGCTCAGAGCAAAAGAACTGTGCTTCCTACACACACGGGCCATATCTAGTTCAACTCTGCTTAGGAAACTGACAAGAACAGTATCCTCTCTTCAGTCCAATACACTCTACTTCCTTGGAACAGACGCGAGTGCAATTTGCACTGTGTATGGCAAAGTGAGCACAATAGTGACTCTTCTTATCAGAAAACAACTCTTGCTCTTAGGACCAGAAACTGCATGTGATTCAACTCCATTTAGGACTGGGAAACAAACGCTAGCTCGCCTTACAAGAAACACACTCTGCTTTTGAGAAAAGAGCACTCTTCTACTCTACCTTGTTTCCTATGTGGTTTGAACAGTGAGCTTGCTCAGAACAAAAGAACTGTGCTTCCTACACACACGGGCCATATCTAGTTCAACTCTGCTTAGGAAACTGACAGAACAGTAGATCCTCTTCAGTCCAATACACTGTACTTCCTGGAAACAGACGCGAGTGCTGTTTGTACTGTGTATGTCAATGGGATCGCAATAGTTACTCTTCTTATCAGAAAACAACTCTTGCTCGTAGGACCAGAAACTGCATGTGTATTTCAACTCCATTTAGGAGTGGGAAACAAACGCTAGCTCACCTTTCAAGAAACACACTCTGCTTTTAGAAAAGAGCACTTTTCTACTCTACTGTGTTTCCTATAGGGCCAGAACAGTGAGCTTGCTCAGAACAAAAGAACTGTGCTTCCTACACACACGGGCCATATCTAGTTCAACTCTGCTTAGGAAACTGACGAGAACAGTAGCTCCTCTTCAATCCAATACACTGTACTTGCTGGGAACAGACGCGAGTGCTATTTGCACTGTGTACAGCAATGGGAGCACAGTAGTGACTCTTCTTACCAGAAAACATTTCTTGCTCTTAGGACCAGAAACTGCATATGATTCAACTCCACTAAGACTGGAAAAAAAACACTAGCTGGCCTTACAAGAAACACACTCTGCTTTTGAGAAAAGAGCACTCTTCTCCTCTACTGTGCTTCCTAAGGGATCCGAACAGTTAACTTGCTCAGAACAAAAAAACTGTGCTTCCTACACACACGGACCATATCTAGTTCAACTCTGGTCAGGAAACTGACAAGAACAGTAGCTCTTCTTCAGACCAATACACTGTACTTGCGTTAAGCAAACGCGAGTGCTATTTGTACTGTGTATAGCAATGGGAGCGCAATAGTGACTCTTCTTACCAGAAAACAACTCTTGCTCCTAGGACCTGAAACTGATGTGTTTCAACTCCATTTAGCACTGGGAAACAAACACTAGCTCGCCTTACAAGAAACACACTCTGCTTTTGAGGAAAGAGAACGCTTCTACTCTACTGTGTTTCCTATAGGGCCAGAACAGTGAGCTTGCTGAGTACAAAAGAACTGTGCTTCCTACACACATGGGCCATATCTAGTTCAACTCTGCTTAGGAACCTGACAAGAACAGTAGATCCTCCTCAGTCCAATACACTGTACATGCTGGGAACAGAAGCCAGTGCTATTTGCCCTGTGTATGACAATGGGAGCGCAATAGTGACTCTTCTTACCAGAAAACAACTCTTGCTTGTAGGACCAGAAACTGCATGTGATTCAACTCCATTTAGGACTGGGAAACAAACGCTAGCTTGCTTTACAAGAAAATCACTCTGCTTTTGAGAAAAGAGCACTCTACTACTCTACTGTGTTTCCTATAGGGCCAGAACAGTGAGCTTGCTCAGAAGAAAAGAACTGTGCTTCCTACACACACGGGCCATATCTAGTTCAACTCTGCTTAGGAAACTGACGAGAACAGTAGCTCCTCTTCAGTCCAATACACTGTACTTGCTGGGAACATACGCGAGTGTTATTTGCACTGTGTACAGCAATGGGAGCACAATAGTTACTCTTTTTACCAGAAAACAACTCTTGCTTGTAGGACCAGAAACTGAATGTCATTCAACTCCATTTAGGACTGGGAAACAAACGCTAGCTCGCCTTACAAGAAACATACTCCTCTTTTTGAGTAAAGTGCACTCTTCCACTCTACTGTGTTTTCTATGGGGTCCAAACTGTGAGCTTGCTGAGAACAAAAGAACTGTGCTTCCTACACACTCGCGCCATATTTAATTCAACTCTGCTTAGGAAAATGAAAAGAACAATCGCGCCTCTTCAGCCCAATACACTGTACTTGCTGGGAAAAGATGCGAGTGCTATTTGCACTGTGTATGGCAATGGGAGCAAAATAGTGACTTTCCTTACCAGAAAACAACTCTTGCGTGTAGGACCAAAAACTGCATGTGATTCAACTCCATTTAGAACTTGGAAACAAACGCTAGCTCGCCTTACAAGAAACACACTCTGCTTTTGAGAAAACAGCACTCTTCTACTCTACTGTGTTTCCTATAGCGCCAGAACAGTGAGCTTGCTCAGAACAAAGGAACTGTGCTTCCTACACACGGCCATATCTAGTTTAATTCTGCTTAGGAAACTGACAAGAACAGTAGATCCTCTTCAGTCCAATACACTGTACTTGCTGGGAACAGACGCCAGTGCTATTTGCACAATGTATGACAATGGGAGCGCAATAGTGACTCTTCTTACCTCAAAACAATTCTTGCTCGTAGGAGCAGAAACTGCATGTTATTCAACTACATTTAGGACTGGGAAACAAACGCTGGCTCGACTTACAAGAAACACACTCTGCTTTTGTGGAAAGAGCACTCTTCTACTCTACTGTTTTTCCTATAGGGCCAGAACAGTGAGCTTGCTGAGTACAAAAGAACTGTGCTTCCTACACACACGGGCCATATCTAGTTCAATTCTCCTTTGGAAACTGACAAGAACAGTAGCTCCTCTTCAGTCCAATACACTGTACTGGTTGGGAACAGACACGAGTGCTATTTGCACTGTGTATGGCAACAGGAGCGCAATAGTGACTCTTCTTACCAGAAAACAACTCTTGCTCGTAAGACCAGAAACTGCATGTGTATTTCAACTCCATTTAGGACTGGGAAACAAATGCTAGCTCGCCTTACAAGAAACACACTCTGTTTTTGAGAAAAGAGCTCTCTTCTATTCTACTGTGTTTCCTATGGGGTTCAAACAGTGAGCTTGCTCAGAACAAAAGAACTGTGCTTCCTACACACACGGGCCATATCTAGTTCAATTCTCCTTAGGAAACTGACAAAAACAGTAGATCTTCTTCAGACCAATACACTGTAGTTGCGTTAAAAAAAACGCGAGTGCTATTTGTACTGTGTATGGCAATGGGATCGCAAAAGTGACTCTTCTTACCAGAAAACAACTCTTGCTCGAAGGACCAAAACTGCATTTGATTCAACTCCATTTAGGACTGAGAAACAAACGCTAGCTCGACTTACAAGAAACACACTCTGCTTTTGAGAAAAGAGCACTTTTCTACTCTACTGTGTTTCCTATAGGGCCTGAACAGTGAGCTTGCTCAGAACAAAAGAACTGTGCTTCCTACACACACGGGCCATATCTAGTTCAATTCTCCTTAGGAAACTGACAAAAACAGTAGATCCTCTTCAGTCCAATACACTGTACTTGCTGGGAACAGACGCCAGTGCTATTTGCCCTGTGTATGACAATGGGAGCGCAATAGTGACTCTTCTTACCACAAAACAACTCTTGCTTGTAGGACCAGAAACTGCATGTGATTCAACTCCATTTAGGATTGGGAAACAAACGCTAGCTCGCGTTACAAGAAATACATTCTGCTTTTGAGAATAGGGCACACATCTACTCTACTGTGTTTCCTATGGTGTCCAAACAGTGAGCTTGGTCAGAACAGAAGAACTGTGCTTCCTAAACACACGGGTCATATCTAGTTCAACTCTGCTTAGGAAACTGACAAGAACAGTAGCTCCTCTTCACTCCAATATACTGTACTTGCTGGGAACAGACGTGAGTGCTATTTGCACTGTGTATGGCAGTGGGAGCACAATAGTGACTTTCCTTACCAGAAAACAACTCTTGCTCGTAGGACCTGAAACTGATGTGTTTCAACTCCATTTAGCACTGGGAAACAAACGCTAGCTCGCCTTACAAGAAACACACTCTGCTTTTGAATAAAGAGCACTCTTCTACTCTACTGTGTTTCCTATAGTGCCAGAACAGTGAGCTTGCTCAGAAGAAAAGAACTGTGCTTCCTACACACACGGGCCATATCTAGTTCAAATCTGCTTAGGAAACTGACGAGAACAGTAGCTCCTCTTCAGTCCAATACACAGTACTTCCTGGGAATATACACGAGTGCTATTTGCACTGTGTATGGCAATGGGAGCGCAATAGTGACTCTTCTTACCAGAAAACAACTCTTGCTCGTAGGACCAGAAACTGCATGTGTATTTCAACTCCATTTAGGACTGGGAAAAAAATGCCAGCTCGCCTTACAAGAAACACACTCTGCTTTTGAGAAAAGAGCACTCTTCTACTCTACTGTGTTTCCTAAGGTGTCCGATCTGTGAGCTTGCTCAGAACAAAAGAACTGTGCTTCCTACGCACACGGTCCATATCTAGTTCAACTCTGCTTAGGAAACTGACGAGAACAGTAGCTCCGCTTCAGTCCAATACACTGTACTTACTGGGAACAGACACGAGTGCTATTTGCACTGTGTACGGCAATGGGAGCACAATAGTGACTCTTCTTACCAGAAAACAACTCTTGCTCTTAGGACCAGAAACTGCATTTGATTCAATCCACTTAGGACTGGGAAACAAACGCTAGCTCGCCTTACAATAAACACGCTCTGCTTTTGAGAAAAAGGCACACATCTTCTCTACTGTGTTTCCTATGGGGTTCAAACAGTGAGCTTGCTCAGAACAAAAGAATTTTGCTTTCTACACACAGGGGTCATATCTAGTTCAAGTCTGCTTAGGAAACTGACAAGAACAGTAGCTCCTCTTCAGTCCAATACACTGTACTTGCTGGGAAAAGACGCCAGTGCTATTTGCACTGTGTATGGCAGTGAGAGCGCAATAGTGACTTTCCCTACCAGAAAACAACTCTTGCTCGTAGGACCTGAAACTGCATGTGATTCAACTCCATTTAGGACTGGGAAACAAACGCTAGCTCGCCTTACAAGAAACACACTCTGCTTTTGAGGAAAGAGCACTCTTCTACTCTACTGTGTTTCCTATAGGGTCAGAACAGTCAGCTTGCTGAGTACAAAAGAACTGTGCTTCCTACACACAGGGGCCATATCTAGTTCAACTCTGCTTAGGAACCTGACAAGAACAGTAGATACTCTTCAGTCCAATACACTGTACATGCTGAAAAGAGAAACCAGTGTTATTTGCCCTGTGTATGACAATGGGAGCGCAATAGTGACTCTTCTTACCAGAAAAATCTTTTGCTCGTAGGACCAGAAACTGCATGTGATTCAACTCAATTTAGGACTGGGAAACAAACGCTAACTAGCCTTACAAGAAACACACTCTGCTTTTGAGAAAAGAGCACTCTTCTACTCTACTGTGTTTCCTATGGGGTACGAACAGTGAGCTTGCTCAGAACAAAATAACTGTGCTTCCTACACACACGGGCCATATCTAGTTCAACTCTGCTCAGGAAACTGACAAGAACAGTAGCTCCTCTTCAGACCAATACACTGTACTTGCGTTAAGCAAACGCGAGTGCTATTTGTGCTGTGTATGGCAATGGGAGCGCAATAGTGACTTTCCTTAAAGAAAACAACTCTTGCTCATAGGACCAGAAACTGATGTGTTTCAACTCCATTTAGGACTGGGAAACAAATGCTAGCTCGCCTTACAAGAAACACTTTCTGCTTTTGAGGAAAGAGCACGCTTCTACTCTACTGTGTTTCCTATAGGACCAGAACAGTGAGCATGCTGAGTACAAAAGAACTGTGCTTCCTACACACATGGGCCATTTCTAGTTCAACTCTGCTTAGGAAACTGACAAGAACAGTAGCTCCGCTTCAGTCCAATACACTGTACTTGTGGGAACAGACACGAGTGCTATTTGCACTGTGTACGGCAATGGGAGCACAATAGTGACTCTTCTTACCAGAAAACAACTCTTGCTCTTAGGACCAGAAACTGCATGGGATTCAACTCCATTTAGGACTGGGAAACAAACACTAGCTCGCCTTACAAGAAACACACTCTGCTTTTGAGAAAAGAGCACTCTTCTACTCTACTGTGTTTCCTATGGGGTCCAAACAGAGAATTTGCTCAGAACAAAAGAACTGTGCTTCCTACACCCGGGCCAAAAGTAGTTCAACTCTGCTTAGGAAACTGACAAGAACAGTAGCTCCTCTTCACTCCAATACACTGTACTTGCTGGGAAAAGACGTGAGTGATATTTGCACTGTGTATGACAATGGGAGCACAATTGTGACTCTTCATACCACAAAACAACTCTTGCTCATAGGACCAGAAATTGCATGTGATTCAACTCCATTTAGGACTGGGAAACAAACGCTAGCTCGCCTTACAAGAAACAAAATCTGCTTTGGAGGAAAGAGCACTATCCTACTCTACTGTGTTTCCTATGGTGTCCGAACAGTGAGCTTGCTCAGAACAAAAGAACTGTGCTTCCTACACACACGGGCCATATCTAGTTCAACTCTGCTTAGGAAACTGACAAGAACAGTATCCTCTCTTCAGTCCAATACACTCTACTTGCTGGGAACAGACGCCAGTGCTATTTGCACTGTGTATGGCAAAGGGAGCACAATAGTGACTCTTCTTATCAGAAAACAACTCTTGCTCTTAGGACCAGAAACTGCATGTGATTCAACTCCACTTAGGACTGGGAAACAAACGCTAGCTCGCCTTACAAGAAACACACTCTGCTTTTGAGAATAGGGCACACATCTACTCTACTGTGTTTCCTATGGGATCCAAACAGTGAGCTTGCTCAGAACAAAAGAACTGTGCTTCCTACACACACGGGTCATATCTAGTTCAACTCTGCTTAGGAAACTGACAAGAACAGTAGCTCCTCTTCAGTCCAATACACTGTACTTGCTGGGAACAGACGTGAGTGCTATTTGCACTGTGTACGGAAATGGGAGCGCAATAGTGACTTTCCTTACGAGAAAACATCTCTTGCTTGTAGGACCTGAAACTGTATGTGATTCAACTCCATTTAGGACTGAGAAACAAACGCTAGCTCGCCTTACAAGAAACACACTCTGCTTTTGAGGAAAGAGCACTCTTCTACTCTACTGTGTTTCCTATAGGGTCAGAACAGTCAGCTTGCTGAGTACAAAAGAACTGTGCTTCCTACACACAGGGGCCATATCTAGTTCAACTCTGCTTAGGAACCTGACAAGAACAGTAGATACTCTTCAGTCCAATACACTGTACATGCTGAAAAGAGAAACCAGTGTTATTTGCCCTGTGTATGACAATGGGAGCGCAATAGTGACTCTTCTTACCAGAAAAAACTTTTGCTCGTAGGACCAGAAACTGCATGTGATTCAACTCAATTTAGGACTGGGAAACAAACGCTAACTAGCCTTACAAGAAACACACTCTGCTTTTGAGAAAAGAGCACTCTTCTACTCTACTGTGTTTCCTATGGGGTACGAACAGTGAGCTTGCTCAGAACAAAATAACTGTGCTTCCTACACACACGGGCCATATCTAGTTCAACTCTGCTCAGGAAACTGACAAGAGCAGTAGCTCCTTTTCAGACCAATACACTGTACTTGCTGGGAATAGACGCCAGTGCTATTTGCACTGTGAATGACAATGGGAGCGCAATAGTGATTCTTCTTACCAGAAAACAACTCTTGCTCATAGGACCAGAAACTGCATGTGATTCAACTCCATTTAGGACTGGGAAACAAACGCTAGCTCGCCTTACAAGAAACACACTCTGCTTTTGAGAAAAGAGCACTCTTCTACTCTACCTTGTTTCCTATGTGGTTTGAACAGTGAGCTTGCTCAGAACAAAAGAACTGTGCTTCATACACACACGGGCCATATCTAGTTCAACTCTTCTTAGGAAACTGACAAGAACAGTAGCTCCTCTTCAGTCCAATACACTCAACTTCCTGGAAACAGACGCGAGTGCTATTTGTACTGTGTATGTAAATGGGAGCGCAATAGTTACTCTTCTTACCAGAAAACAACTCTTGCTCGTAGGACCAGAAACTGCATGGGACTCAACTCCATTTAGGACTGGGAAACAAACGCTAGCTCACCTTGCAAGAAACACACTCTGCTTTTGAGAGAAGAGCACTCTTCTACACTTCTGTGTTTCCTATAGGGCCAGAAGAGTGAGCTTTCTCAGAACAAAAGAACTGTGCTTCCTACACACACGGGCCATATCTAGTTCAATTCTGCTTAGGAAACTGACAAGAACAGTAGCTCCTCTTCAGTCCAATACACTGTACTTGTTGGGAACAGACGCGAGTGCTATTTGCACTGTGTATGGCAAAGGGAGCGCAATAGTGACTCTTCTTACCAGAAAACAACTCTTGCTCATAAGACCAGAAACTGCATGTGTATTTCAACTACATTTAGGACTGGTAAACAAATGCTAGCTTGCCTTACAAGAAACACACTCTGCTTTTGAGAAAAGAGCATTCTTCTACTCTACTGTGTTTCCTATGGGGTTCAAACAGTGAGCTTGCTCAGAACAAAAGAACTGTGCTTCCTACACACACGGGCCATATCTAGTTCAACTCTGGTCTGAAAACTGACAAGAACAGTAGCTCTTCTTCAGACCAATACACTGTACTTGCGTTAAGCAAACGCGAGTGCTATTTGTACTGTGTATGGCAATGGGAGCGCAATAGTGACTTTCCTTACCAGAAAACAACTCTTGCTCCTAGGACCTGAAACTGATGTGTTTCAACTCCATTTAGCACTGGGAAACAAACGCTAGCTCGCCTTACAAGAAACACACTCTGCTTTTGAGGAAAGAGAACGCTTCTACTCTACTGTGTTTCCTATAGGGCCAGAACAGTGAGCTTGCTGAGTACAAAAGAACTGTGCTTCCTACACACATGGGCCATATCTAGTTCAACTCTGCTTAGGATCCTGACAAGAACAGTAGATCCTCCTCAGTCCAATACACTGTACATGCTGGGAACAGAAGCCAGTGCTATTTGCCCTGTGTATGACAATGGGAGCGCAATAGTGACTCTTCTTACCAGAAAACAACTCTTGCTTGTAGGACCAGAAACTGCATGTGATTCAACTCCATTTAGGACTGGGAAACAAACGCTAGCTTGCTTTACAAGAAAATCACTCTGCTTTTGAGAAAAGAGCACTCTACTACTCTACTGTGTTTCCTATAGGGCCAGAACAGTGAGCTTGCTCAGAAGAAAAGAACTGTGCTTCCTACACACACGGGCCATATCTAGTTCAACTCTGCTTAGGAAACTGACGAGAACAGTAGCTCCTCTTCAGTCCAATACACTGTACTTGCGGGGAACATACGCGAGTGTTATTTGCACTGTGTACAGCAATGGGAGCACAATAGTTACTCTTTTTACCAGAAAACAACTCTTGCTTGTAGGACCAGAAACTGAATGTCATTCAACTCCATTTAGGACTGGGAAACAAACGCAAGCTCGCCTTACAAGAAACATACTCCTCTTTTTGAGTAAAGTGCACTCTTCCACTCTACTATGTTTTCTATGGGGTCCAAACTGTGAGCTTGCTGAGAACAAAAGAACTGTGCTTCCTACACACTCGCGCCATATTTAATTCAACTCTGCTTAGGAAAATGACAAGAACAATCGCTCCTCTTCAGCCCAATACACTGTACTTGCTGGGAAAAGATGCGAGTGCTATTTGCACTGTGTATGGCAATGGGAGCACAATAGTGACTTTCCTTACCAGAAAACAACTCTTGCGTGTAGGACCAAAAACTGCATGTGATTCAACTCCATTTAGAACTTGGAAACAAACGCTAGCTCGCCTTACAAGAAACACACTCTGCTTTTGAGAAAACAGCACTCTTCTACTCTACTGTGTTTCCTACAGAGCCAGAACAGTGAGCTTGCTCAGAACAAAGGAACTGTGCTTCCCACACACGGCCATATCTAGTTTAATTCTGCTTAGGAAACTGACAAGAACAGTAGATCCTCTTCAGTCCAATACACTGTACTTGCTGTGAACAGACGCCAGTGATATTTGCACAATGTATGACAATGGGAGCGCAATAGTGACTCTTCTTACCTCAAAACAATTCTTGCTCGTAGGAGCAGAAACTGCATGTGATTCAACTACATTTAGGACTGGGAAACAAACGCTGGCTCGACTTACAAGAAACACACTCGGCTTTTGTGGAAAGAGCACTCTTCTACTCTACTGTGTTTCCTATAGGGCCAGAACAGTGAGCTTGCTGAGTACAAAAGAACTGTGCTTCCTACACACACGGGCCATATCTAGTTCAATTCTCCTTAGGAAACTGACAAGAACAGTAGCTCCTCTTCAGTCCAATACACTGTACTGGTTGGGAACAGACACGAGTGCTATTTGCACTGTGTATGGCAACAGGAGCGCAATAGTGACTCTTCTTACCAAAAAACAACTCTTGCTCGTAAGACCAGAAACTGCATGTGTATTTCAACTCCATTTAGGACTGGGAAACAAATGCTAGCTCGCCTTACAAGAAATACACTCTGTTTTTGAGAAAAGAGCACTCTTCTATTCTACTGTGTTTCCTATGGGGTTCAAACAGTGAGCTTGTTCAGAACAAAAGAACTGTGCTTCCTACACACACGGGCCATATCTAGTTCAATTCTCCTTAGGAAACTGACAAAAACAGTAGATCCTCTTCAGACCAATACACTGTACTTGCGTTAAAAAAACGCGAGTGCTATTTGTACTGTGTATGGCAATGGGAGCGCAAAAGTGACTCTTCTTACCAGAAAACAACTCTTGCTCGAAGGACCAAAACTGCATTTGATTCAACTCCATTTAGGACTGAGAAACAAACGCTAGCTCGACTTACAAGAAACACACTCTGCTTTTGAGAAAAGAGCACTTTTCTACTCTAATGTGTTTCCTATAGGGCCTGAACAGTGAGCTTGCTCAGAACAAAAGAACTGTGCTTCCTACACACACGGGCCATATCTAGTTCAATTCTCCTTAGGAAACTGACAAAAACAGTAGATCCTCTTCAGTCCAATACACTGTACTTGCTGGGAACAGACGCCAGTGCTATTTGCCCTGTGTATGACAATGGGAGCGCAATAGTGACTCTTCTTACCACAAAACAACTCTTGCTTGTAGGACCAGAAACTGCATGTGATTCAACTCCATTTAGGATTGGGAAACAAACGCTAGCTCGCGTTACAAGAAATACATTCTGCTTTTGAGAATAGGGCACACATCTACTCTACTGCGTTTCCTATGGTGTCCAAACAGTGAGCTTGGTCAGAACAGAAGAACTGTGCTTCCTAAACACACGGGTCATATCTAGTTCAACTCTGCTTATGAAACTGACAAGAACAGTAGCTCCTCTTCACTCCAATATACTGTACTTGCTGGGAACAGACGCGAGTGCTATTTGCACTGTGTATGGAAGTGGGAGCACAATAGTGACTTTCCTTACCAGAAAACAACTCTTGCTCGTAGGACCTGAAACTGATGTGTTTCAACTCCATTTAGCACTGGGAAACAAACGCTAGCTCGCCTTACAAGAAACACACTCTGCTTTTGAATAAAGAGCACACTTCTACTCTACTGTGTTTCCTATAGTGCCAGAACAGTGAGCTTGCTCAGAAGAAAAGAACTGTGCTTCCTACACACACGGGCCATATCTTGTTCAACTCTGCTTAGGAAACTGACGAGAACAGTAGCTCCTCTTCAGTCCAATACACAGTACTTCCTGGGAATATACACGAGTGCTATTTGCACTGTGTATGGCAATGGGAGCGCAATAGTGACTCCTCTTACCAGAAAACAACTCTAGCTCATAGGACCAGAAACTGCATGTGTATTTCAACTCCATTTAGGACTGGGAAACAAATGCTAGCTCGCCTTACAAGAAACACACTCTGCTTTTGAGAAAAGAGCACTCTTCTACTCTACTGTGTTTCCTATTGAGTTCGAACAGTGAGCTTGCTCAGAACAAAAGAACTGTGCTTCCTACGCACACGGTCCATATCTAGTTCAACTCTGCTTAGGAAACTGACGAGAACAGTAGCTCCTCTTCAGTCCAATACACTGTGCTTACTGGGAACAAACACGAGTGCTATTTGCGCTGTGTACGGCAATGGGAGCACAATAGTGACTCTTCTTACCAGAAAACAACTCTTGCTCTTAGGACAAGAAACTGCATTTGATTCAATCCACTTAGGACTGGGAAACAAATGCTAGCTCGCCTTACAATAAACACGCTCTGCTTTTGAGAATAAGGCACACATCTTCTCTACTGTGTTTCCTATGGGGTCCAAACAGTGAGCTTGTTCAGAACAAAAGAATTTTGCTTTCTACACACAGGGGTCATATCTAGTTCAACTCTGCTTAGGAAACTGACAAGAACAGTAGCTCCTCTTCAGTCCAATACATTATACTTGCTGGGAAAAGACGCCAGTGCTATTTGCACTGTGTATGGCAGTGAGAGCGCAATAGTGACTTTCACTAAGAGAAAACAACTCTTGCTCGAGGGACCTGAAATTGCATGTGATTCAACTCCATTTAGGACTGGGAAACAAACGCTAGCTCGCCTTACAAGAAACACACTCTGCTTTTGAGGAAAGAGCACTCTTCTACTCTACTGTGTTTCCTATAGGGTCAGAACAGTCAGCTTGCTGAGTACAAAAGAACTGTGTTTCCTACACACAGGGGCCACATCTAGTTCAACTCTGCTTAGGAACCTGACAAGAACAGTAGATACTCTTCAGTCCAATACACTGTACATGCTGGGAAGAGAAACCAGTGTTATTTGCCCTGTGTATGACAATAGGAGCGCAATAGTGACTCTTCTTACCAGAAAAAACTCTTGCTCGTAGGACCAGAAACTGCATGTGATTCAACTCCATTTAGGACTGGAAAACAAACGCTAGCTCGCCTTACAAGAAATACACTCTGCTTTTGAGGAAAAAGCACTCTTCTACTCTACTGTGTTTCCTATAGGGCCAGAACAGTGAGCTTGCTGAGAACAAAAAAACTGTGCTTCCTACACACACGGGCCATATCTAGTTCATCTCTAGTTAGGAACCTGACAAGAGAAGTAGATCCTCTTCAGTCCAACACACTGTACTTGCTGGGAACAGACTCGAGTGCTATTTGCACTGTGTATGGCAAAGCGAATGTAAAATGGACTCTTCTTACCAGAAAACAACTCTTGCTCATAGGACCAGAAACTGCATGTGTATTTCAACTCCATTTAGGAGTGGGAAACAAACACTAGCTCACCTTTCAAGAAACACACTCTGCTTTTAGAAAAGAGCATTTTTCTACTCTACTGTGTTTCCTATAGGGCCAGAACAGTGAGCTTGCTCAGAACAAATGAACTGTGCTTCCTACACACGGCCATATCTAGTTCAATTCTGCTTAGGAAACTGACAAGAACAGCAGATCCTCTTCAGTCCAATACACTGTACTTGCTGGGAACAGACGCCAGTGCTATTCGCACAATGTATGACAATGGGAGCGCAATAGTGACTCTTCTTACCAGAAAACTACTCTTGCTCCTAAGACCAGAAACTGCATGTGTATTTCAACTCCATTTAGGACTGGGAAACAAAAGCTAGCTCGCCTTACAAGAAACACACTCTGCTTTTGAGAAAAGAGCACTCTTCTACTCTACTGTGTTTTCTATGGGGTACAAACAGTGAGCTTGCTCAGAACAAAAGAACTGTGCTTCCTACACACACGGGCCATATCTAGTTCAATTCTCCTTAGGAAACTGACAAAAACAGTAGATCCTCTTCAGACCAATACACTGTACTTGCGTTAAAAAAACGCGAGTGCTATTTGTACTGTGTATGGCAATGGGAGCACAAAAGTGACTCTTCTTACCAGAAAACAACTCTTGCTCGAAGGACCAAAACTGCATTTGATTCAACTGCATTTAGGACTGAGAAACAAACGCTAGCTCGACTTACAAGAAACACACTCTGCTTTTGAGAAAAGAGCACTCTTCTACTCTACTGTGTTTCCTATGGGGTTCAAACAGTGAGCTTGCTCAGAACAAAAGAACTGTTCTTCCTACACACACGGGTCATATCTAGGTCAACTCTGCTTAGGAAACTGACGAGAACAGTAGCTCCTCTTCAGTCTAATACACTGTACTTGCTGGGAACAGACGCGAGTGCTATTTGCACTGTGTATGGCAGTGGGAGCACAATAGTGACTTTCCTTACCAGAAAACAACTCTTGCTCGTAGGACCTGAAACTGATGTGTTTCAACTCCATTTAGCACTGGGAAACAAACGCTAGCTCGCCTTACAAGAAACACACTCTGCTTTTGAGGAAAGAGCACTCTTCTACTCTACTGTGTTTCCTATAGGGCCAGAACAGTGAGCTTGCTCAGAAGAAAAGAACTGTGCTTCCTACACACACGGGCCATATCTAGTTCAACTCTGCTTAGGAAACTGACGAGAACAGTAGCTCCTCTTCAGTCCAATACACTGTACTTGCTGGGAACATACGCGAGAGCTATTTGCACTGTGTACAGCAATGGGAGCGCAATAGTTACTCTTCTTACCAGAAAACAACTCTTGCTCGTAGGACCAGAAACTGAATGTCATTCAAATCCATTTAGGACTGGGAAACAAACGCTAGCTTGCCTTACAAGAAGAATACTCTTCTTTTTGAGTAAAGTGCACTCTTCAACTCTACTGTGTTTTCTATGGGGTCCAAACTGTGAGCTTGCTGAGAACAAAAGAACTGTGCTTCCTACACACTCGCGCCATATCTAATTCAAATCTGCTTAGGAAAATGACAAGAACAGTAGCGCCTCTTCAGCCCAATACATTGTACTTGCTGGGAAAAGATGCGAGTGCTATTTGCACTGTGTATGGCAATGGGAGCACAATAGTGACTTTCTTTACCAGAAAACAACTCTTGCGTGTAGGACCAAAAACTGCATGTGATTCAACTCCATTTAGAACTTGGAAACAAACGCTAGCTCGCCTTACAAGAAACACACTCTGCTTTTGAGAAAACAGCGGTCTTCTACTCTACTGTGTTTCCTATAGTGCCAGAACAGTGAGCTTGCTCAGAACAAAAGAACTGGGCTTCCTACACACGGCCATATCTTGTTCAATTCTGCTTAGGAAACTGACAAGAACAGTAGATCCTCTTCAGTCCAACACACTGTACTTGCTGGGAACAGACGTCAGTGCTATTTGCACAATATATGACAATGGGAGCGCAATAGTGACTCTTCTTACCACAAAACAATTCTTGCTCGTAGGACCAAAAACTGCATGTGATTCAACTACATTTAGGACTGGGAAACAAACGCTAGCTCGCCTTACAAGAAACACACTCTGCTTTTGAGGAAAGAGCACTCTTCTACTCTACTGTGTTTCCTATAGGGTCAGAACAGTCAGCTTGCTGAGTACAAAAGAACTGTGTTTCCTACACACAGGGGCCACATCTAGTTCAACTCTGCTTAGGAACCTGACAAGAACAGTAGATACTCTTCAGTCCAATACACTGTACATGCTGGGAAGAGAAACCAGTGTTATTTGCCCTGTGTATGACAATAGGAGCGCAATAGTGACTCTTCTTACCAGAAAAAACTCTTGCTCGTAGGACCAGAAACTGCATGTGATTCAACTCCATTTAGGACTGGAAAACAAACGCTAGCTCGCCTTACAAGAAATACACTCTGCTTTTGAGGAAAAAGCACTCTTCTACTCTACTGTGTTTCCTATAGGGCCAGAACAGTGAGCTTGCTGAGAACAAAAAAACTGTGCTTCCTACACACACAGGCCATATCTAGTTCATCTCTAGTTAGGAACCTGACAAGAGAAGTAGATCCTCTTCAGTCCAACACACTGTACTTGCTGGGAACAGACTCGAGTGCTATTTGCACTGTGTATGGCAAAGCGAATGTAAAATGGACTCTTCTTACCAGAAAACAACTCTTGCTCATAGGACCAGAAACTGCATGTGTATTTCAACTCCATTTAGGAGTGGGAAACAAACACTAGCTCACCTTTCAAGAAACACACTCTGCTTTTAGAAAAGAGCATTTTTCTACTCTACTGTGTTTCCTATAGGGCCAGAACAGTGAGCTTGCTCAGAACAAATGAACTGTGCTTCCTACACACGGCCATATCTAGTTCAATTCTGCTTAGGAAACTGACAAGAACAGCAGATCCTCTTCAGTCCAATACACTGTACTTGCTGGGAACAGACGCCAGTGCTATTCGCACAATGTATGACAATGGGAGCGCAATAGTGACTCTTCTTACCAGAAAACTACTCTTGCTCCTAAGACCAGAAACTGCATGTGTATTTCAACTCCATTTAGGACTGGGAAACAAAAGCTAGCTCGCCTTACAAGAAACACACTCTGCTTTTGAGAAAAGAGCACTCTTCTACTCTACTGTGTTTTCTATGGGGTACAAACAGTGAGCTTGCTCAGAACAAAAGAACTGTGCTTCCTACACACACGGGCCATATCTAGTTCAATTCTCCTTAGGAAACTGACAAAAACAGTAGATCCTCTTCAGACCAATACACTGTACTTGCGTTAAAAAAACGCGAGTGCTATTTGTACTGTGTATGGCAATGGGAGCACAAAAGTGACTCTTCTTACCAGAAAACAACTCTTGCTCGAAGGACCAAAACTGCATTTGATTCAACTGCATTTAGGACTGAGAAACAAACGCTAGCTCGACTTACAAGAAACACACTCTGCTTTTGAGAAAAGAGCACTCTTCTACTCTACTGTGTTTCCTATGGGGTTCAAACAGTGAGCTTGCTCAGAACAAAAGAACTGTGCTTCCTACACACACGGGTCATATCTAGGTCAACTCTGCTTAGGAAACTGACGAGAACAGTAGCTCCTCTTCAGTCTAATACACTGTACTTGCTGGGAACAGACGCGAGTGCTATTTGCACTGTGTATGGCAGTGGGAGCACAATAGTGACTTTCCTTACCAGAAAACAACTCTTGCTCGTAGGACCTGAAACTGATGTGTTTCAACTCCATTTAGCACTGGGAAACAAACGCTAGCTCGCCTTACAAGAAACACACTCTGCTTTTGAGGAAAGAGCACTCTTCTACTCTACTGTGTTTCCTATAGGGCCAGAACAGTGAGCTTGCTCAGAAGAAAAGAACTGTGCTTCCTACACACACGGGCCATATCTAGTTCAACTCTGCTTAGGAAACTGACGAGAACAGTAGCTCCTCTTCAGTCCAATACACTGTACTTGCTGGGAACATACGCGAGAGCTATTTGCACTGTGTACAGCAATGGGAGCACAATAGTTACTCTTCTTACCAGAAAACAACTCTTGCTCGTAGGACCAGAAACTGAATGTCATTCAAATCCATTTAGGACTGGGAAACAAACGCTAGCTTGCCTTACAAGAAGAATACTCTTCTTTTTGAGTAAAGTGCACTCTTCAACTCTACTGTGTTTTCTATGGGGTCCAAACTGTGAGCTTGCTGAGAACAAAAGAACTGTGCTTCCTACACACTCGCGCCATATCTAATTCAAATCTGCTTAGGAAAATGACAAGAACAGTAGCGCCTCTTCAGCCCAATACATTGTACTTGCTGGGAAAAGATGCGAGTGCTATTTGCACTGTGTATGGCAATGGGAGCACAATAGTGACTTTCTTTACCAGAAAACAACTCTTGCGTGTAGGACCAAAAACTGCATGTGATTCAACTCCATTTAGAACTTGGAAACAAACGCTAGCTCGCCTTACAAGAAACACACTCTGCTTTTGAGAAAACAGCGGTCTTCTACTCTACTGTGTTTCCTATAGTGCCAGAACAGTGAGCTTGCTCAGAACAAAAGAACTGGGCTTCCTACACACGGCCATATCTTGTTCAATTCTGCTTAGGAAACTGACAAGAACAGTAGATCCTCTTCAGTCCAACACACTGTACTTGCTGGGAACAGACGTCAGTGCTATTTGCACAATATATGACAATGGGAGCGCAATAGTGACTCTTCTTACCACAAAACAATTCTTGCTCGTAGGACCAAAAACTGCATGTGATTCAACTACATTTAGGACTGGGAAACAAATGCTAGCTCGACTTACAAGAAACACACTCTGCTTTTGTGGAAAGAGCACTCTTCTACTCTACTGTGTTTCCTATAGGGCCAGAACAGTGAGCTTGCTGAGTACAAAAGAACTGTGCTTCCTACACACACGGGCCATATCTAGTTCAATTCTCCGTAGGAAACTGACAAGAACAGTAGGTCCTCTTCAGTCCAGTACACTGTACTTGCTGGGAACAGATGCCAGTGCTATTTGCCCTGTGTATGACAATGGGAGCGCAATAGTGACTCTTCTTACCAGAAAACAACTCTTGCTCGTAGGACCAGAAACTGCATGTGATTCAACTCCATTTAGGATTGGGAAACAAACGCTAGCTCGCCTTACAAGAAACATATTCTGCTTTTGAGAATAGGGCACACATCTACTCTACTGTGTTTCCTATGGGGTCAAAACAGTGAGCTTGCTCAGAACAGAAGAACTGTGCTTCCTACACACACGGGTCATATCTAGTTCAAATCTGCTTAGGAAACTGACAAGAACATTAGCTCCTCTTCAGTCCAATACACTGTACTTGCTGGGAACAGACGCGAGTGCTATTTGCACTGTGTATGGCAATGGGAGCTCTAGTGACTTTCCTTACCAGAAAACAACTCTTGCTCGTAGCACCTGAAACTGATGGGTTTCAACTCCATTTAGCACTTGGAAACAAACTCTAGCTCGCCTTACAAGAAACACACTCTGCTTTTGAGGAAAGAGCACTCTTATACTCTACTGTGTTTCCTATAGGGCCAGAATAGTGAGCTTTCTCAGAACAAAAGAACTGTGCTTCCTACACACATGGGCCATATCTAGTTCAATTGTGCTTAGGAAACCGACAAGAACAGTAGCTCCTCTTCAGTCTAATACACTGTACTTGCTGGGAACAGACGCGAGTGCTATTTGCACTGTGTATTGCAATGGGAGCACAATAGTGACTTTCCTTACCAGAAAACAACTGTTGCTTGTAGGATCAAAAACTGCATGTGATTCAACTACATTTAAGCCTGGGAAACAAACACTAGCTCGCATTACAAGAAACACACTGTACTTTTGAGAAAAGATAACTCTTCTACTCTACTGTGTTTCCTATGGGGCCTGAACAGTGAGCTTGATCAAATCAAAAGAACTGTGCTTCCTACACACACGGCCATATCTAGTTCAATTCTGCTTAGGAACCTGACAAGAACAGTAGATCCTCTTCAGACCAATACACTGTACATGCTGGGAACAGACGCCAGTGCTGTTTGCCCTGTGTATGAAAATGGGAGCATAATAGTGACTCTTCTAACCAGAAAACAACTCTTGCTAGTAGGACCAGAAACTTCATGTGTATTTCAACTCCATTTAGGACTGGGAAACAAATGCTAGCTCGCCTTACAAGAAACACACTCTGCTTTTGAGAAAAGAGCACTCTTCTACTCTACTGTGTTTCCTATGGGGTTCGAACAGTGAGCTTGCTCAGAACAAAAGAACTGTGCTTCCTACACACACGGGTCATATCTAGGTCAACTCTGCTTAGGAACCTGACGAGAACAGTAGCTCCTCTTCAGTCCAATACACTCTACTTGCTGGGAACAGACGCGAGTGCTATTTGCACTATGTATGGCAATGGGAGCGCAATTGTGACTCTTCTTACCAGAAAACAACTCTTGCTTGTAGGACCAGAAACTGCATGTGATTCAACACCACTTAGGATTGGGAAAAAAATGCTAGCTCGCCTTACAAGAAACACACTCTGCTTTTGAGAAAAGAGCAGTCTTCAACTCTACTGTGATTTCTATAGGGCCAGAACAGTGAGCTTGCTCAGAACAAAAGAACTGTGTTTCCTACACACACGGGCCATATCTAGTTCAACTCTGCTTAGGAACCTGACAAGAACAGTAGATCCTCTTCAGACCAATACACTGTACATGCTGGGAACAGACGCCAGTGCTGTTTGCCCTGTGTTTGAAAATGGGAGCATAATAGTGACCCTTCTAACCAGAAAACAACTATTGCTCGTAGGACCAGAAACTTCATGTGTATTTCAACTCCATTTAGGACTGGGAAACAAATGCTAGCTCGCCTTAAAAGAAACACACTCTGCTTTTGAGAAAAGAGCACTCTTCTACTCTACTGTGTTTCCTATGGGGTTCGAACAGTGAGCTTGCTCAGAACAAAAGAACTGTGCTTCCTACACACACGGGTCATATCTAGGTCAACTCTGCTTAGGAAACTGACGAGAACAGTAGCTCCTCTTCAGTCTAATACACTGTACTTGCTGGGAACAGACGCGAGTGCTATTTGCACTGTGTATGGCAGTGGGAGCACAATAGTGACTTTCCTTACCAGAAAACAACTCTTGCTCGTAGGACCTGAAACTGATGTGTTTCAACTCCATTTAGCACTGGGAAACAAACACTAGCTCGCCTTACAAGAAACACACTCTGCTTTTGAGGAAAGAGCACTCTTCTACTCTACTGTGTTTCCTATAGGGCCAGAACAGTGAGCTTGCTCAGAAGAAAAGAACTGTGCTTCCTACACACACGGGCCATATCTAGTTCAACTCTGCTTAGGAAACTGACGAGAACAGTAGCTCCTCTTCAGTCCAATACACTGTACTTGCTGGGAACATATGCGAGAGCTATTTGCACTGTGTACAGCAATGGGAGCGCAATAGTTACTCTTCTTACCAGAAAACAACTCTTGCTCGTAGGACCAGAAACTGAATGTCATTCAAATCCATTTAGGACTGGGAAACAAACGCTAGCTTGCCTTACAAGAAACATACTCTTCTTTTTGAGTAAAGTGCACTCTTCAACTCTACTGTGTTTTCTATGGGGTCCAAACTGTGAGCTTGCTGAGAACAAAAGAACTGTGCTTCCTACACACTCGCGCCATATTTAATTCAACTCTGCTTAGGAAAATGACAAGAACAATAGCGCCTCTTCAGCCCAATACACTGTACTTGCTGGGAAAAGATGCGAGTGCTATTTGCACTGTGTATGGCAATGGGAGCACAATAGTGACTTTTCTTACCAGAAAACAACTCTTGCGTGTAGGACCAAAAACTGCATGTGATTCAACTCCATTTAGAACTTGGAAACAAACGCTAGCTCGCCTTACAAGAAACACACTCTGCTTTTGAGAAAACAGCACTCTACTACTCTACTGTGTTTCCTATGGGGTTCAAACAGTGAGCTTGGTCAGAACAAAAGAACTGTGCTTCCTACACACACGGGCCATATCTAGTTCAATTCTACTTAGGAAACTGACAAGAACAGTAGATCCTCTTCAGTCCAATACACTGTACTTGTTGGGAACAGACGCCAGTGCTATTTGCACAATGTATGACAATGGGAGCGCAAAGTGACTCTTCTTACCTCAAAACAATTCTTGCTCGTAGGACCAGAAACTGCATGTGATTCAACTACATTTAGGACTGGGAAACAAACGCTGGCTCGACTTACAAGATACACACTCTGCTTTTGTGGAAAGAGCACTCTTCTACTCTACTGTGTTTCCTATAGGGCCAGAACAGTGAGCTTGCTGAGTATAAAAGAACTGTGCTTCCTACACACACGGGCCATATCTAGTTCAATTCTCCTTAGGAAACTGACAAAAAGAGTAGATCCTCTTCAGTCCAATACACTGTACTTGCTGGGAACAGACGCCAGTGCTATTTGCCCTGTGTATGACAATGGGAGCGCAATAGTGACTCTTCTTACCACAAAAAAACTCTTGCTTGTAGGACCAGAAAATGCATGTGATTCAACTCCATTTAGGATTGGGAAACAAACGCTAGCTCGTGTTACAAGAAATACATTCTGCTTTTGAGAATAGGGCACACATCTACTCTACTGTGTTTCCTATGGTGTCCAAAGAGTGAGCTTGCTCAGAACAGAAGAACTGTGCTTCCTACACTCACGGGTCATATCTAGTTCAACTCTGCTTAGGAAACTGACAAGAACAGTAGCTCCTCTTCACTCCAATACACTGTACTTGCTGGGAACAGACGCGAGTGCTATTTGCACTGTGTATGGCAATGGGAGCACAATAGTGACTTTCCTTACCAGAAAACAACTCTTGCTCGTAGGACTTGAAACTGATGTGTTTCAACTCCATTTAGCACTGGGAAACAAACGCTAGCTCGCCTTACAAGAAACACACTCTGCTTTTGAGGAAAGAGCACCCTTCTACTCTACTGTGTTTCCTATAGGGCCAGAATAGTGAGCTTTCTCAGAACAAAAGAACTGTGCTTCCTACACACATGGGCCATATCTAGTTCAATTGTGCTTAGGAAACCGACAAGAACAGTAGCTCCTCTTCAGTCTAATACACTGTACTTGCTGGGAACAGACGCGAGTGCTATTTGCACTGTGTATTGCAATGGGAGCACAATAGTGACTTTCCTTACCAGAAAACAACTGTTGCTTGTAGGATCAAAAACTGCATGTGATTCAACTCCATTTAAGACTGGGAAACAAACGCTAGCTCGCATTACAAGAAACACACTGTACTTTTGAGAAAAGATAACTCTTCTACTCTACTGTGTTTCCTATGGGGCCTGAACAGTGAGCTTGATCA
Organism: Peromyscus eremicus; assembly: GCF_949786415.1. Classification (NCBI taxonomy): domain Eukaryota; kingdom Metazoa; phylum Chordata; class Mammalia; order Rodentia; family Cricetidae; genus Peromyscus; species Peromyscus eremicus. Next base: position 174,048 of record NW_026734618.1, read on the forward strand.
AATCAAAAGAACTGTGCTTCCTACACACACGGCCATATCTAGTTCAACTCTGCTTAGGAACCTGACAAGAACAGTAGATCCTCTTCAGACCAATACACTGTACATGCTGGGAACAGACGCCAGTGCTGTTTGCCCTGTGTATGAAAATGGGAGCATAATAGTGACCCTTCTAACCAGAAAACAACTCTTGCTCGTAGGACCAGAAACTTCATGTGTATTTCAACTCCATTTAGGACTGGGAAACAAATGCTAGCTCGCCTTACAAGAAACACACTCTGCTTTTGAGAAAAGAGCACTCTTCTACTCTACTGTGTTTCCTATGGGGTTCGAACAGTGAGCTTGCTCAGAACAAAAGAACTGTGCTTCCTACACACACGGGTCATATCTAGGTCAACTCTGCTTAGGAAACTGACGAGAACAGTAGCTCCTCTTCATTCCATTACACTGTACTTGCTGGGAACAGACGCGAGTGCTATTTGCACTGTGTATGGCAATGGGAGCGCAATTGTGACTCTTCTTACCAGAAAACAACTCTTGCTCGTAGGACCAGAAACTGCATGGGATTCAACTCGATTTCTTACTGGGAAACAAACACTAGCTCGCCTTACAAGAAACACACTCTGCTTTTGAGAAAAGAGCACTCTTCTACTCTACTGTGTTTTCTATGGGGTACAAACAGTGAGCTTGCTCAGAACAAAAGAACTGTGCTTCCTACACACACGGGCCATATCTAGTTCAATTCTCCTTAGGAAACTGACAAAAACAGTAGATCCTCTTCAGACCAATACACTGTACTTGCGTTAAAAAAACGCGAGTGCTATTTGTACTGTGTATGGCAATGGGAGCACAAAAGTGACTCTTCTTACCAGAAAACAACTCTTGCTCGAAGGACCAAAACTGCATTTGATTCAACTGCATTTAGGACTGAGAAACAAACGCTAGCTCGACTTACAAGAAACACACTCTGCTTTTGAGAAAAGAGCACTCTTCTACTCTACTGTGTTTCCTATGGGGTTCAAACAGTGAGCTTGCTCAGAACAAAAGAACTGTGCTTCCTACACACACGGGTCATATCTAGGTCAACTCTGCTTAGGAAACTGACGAGAACAGTAGCTCCTCTTCAGTCTAATACACTGTACTTGCTGGGAACAGACGCGAGTGCTATTTGCACTGTGTATGGCAGTGGGAGCACAATAGTGACTTTCCTTACCAGAAAACAACTCTTGCTCGTAGGACCTGAAACTGATGTGTTTCAACTCCATTTAGCACTGGGAAACAAACGCTAGCTCGCCTTACAAGAAACACACTCTGCTTTTGAGGAAAGAGCACTCTTCTACTCTACTGTGTTTCCTATAGGGCCAGAACAGTGAGCTTGCTCAGAAGAAAAGAACTGTGCTTCCTACACACACGGGCCATATCTAGTTCAACTCTGCTTAGGAAACTGACGAGAACAGTAGCTCCTCTTCAGTCCAATACACTGTACTTGCTGGGAACATACGCGAGAGCTATTTGCACTGTGTACAGCAATGGGAGCACAATAGTTACTCTTCTTACCAGAAAACAACTCTTGCTCGTAGGACCAGAAACTGAATGTCATTCAAATCCATTTAGGACTGGGAAACAAACGCTAGCTTGCCTTACAAGAAGAATACTCTTCTTTTTGAGTAAAGTGCACTCTTCAACTCTACTGTGTTTTCTATGGGGTCCAAACTGTGAGCTTGCTGAGAACAAAAGAACTGTGCTTCCTACACACTCGCGCCATATCTAATTCAAATCTGCTTAGGAAAATGACAAGAACAGTAGCGCCTCTTCAGCCCAATACATTGTACTTGCTGGGAAAAGATGCGAGTGCTATTTGCACTGTGTATGGCAATGGGAGCACAATAGTGACTTTCTTTACCAGAAAACAACTCTTGCGTGTAGGACCAAAAACTGCATGTGATTCAACTCCATTTAGAACTTGGAAACAAACGCTAGCTCGCCTTACAAGAAACACACTCTGCTTTTGAGAAAACAGCGGTCTTCTACTCTACTGTGTTTCCTATAGTGCCAGAACAGTGAGCTTGCTCAGAACAAAAGAACTGGGCTTCCTACACACGGCCATATCTTGTTCAATTCTGCTTAGGAAACTGACAAGAACAGTAGATCCTCTTCAGTCCAACACACTGTACTTGCTGGGAACAGACGTCAGTGCTATTTGCACAATATATGACAATGGGAGCGCAATAGTGACTCTTCTTACCACAAAACAATTCTTGCTCGTAGGACCAAAAACTGCATGTGATTCAACTACATTTAGGACTGGGAAACAAACGCTAGCTCGCCTTACAAGAAACACACTCTGCTTTTGAGGAAAGAGCACTCTTCTACTCTACTGTGTTTCCTATAGGGTCAGAACAGTCAGCTTGCTGAGTACAAAAGAAACTGTGTTTCCTACACACAGGGGCCACATCTAGTTCAACTCTGCTTAGGAACCTGACAAGAACAGTAGATACTCTTCAGTCCAATACACTGTACATGCTGGGAAGAGAAACCAGTGTTATTTGCCCTGTGTATGACAATAGGAGCGCAATAGTGACTCTTCTTACCAGAAAAAACTCTTGCTCGTAGGACCAGAAACTGCATGTGATTCAACTCCATTTAGGACTGGAAAACAAACGCTAGCTCGCCTTACAAGAAATACACTCTGCTTTTGAGGAAAAAGCACTCTTCTACTCTACTGTGTTTCCTATAGGGCCAGAACAGTGAGCTTGCTGAGAACAAAAAAACTGTGCTTCCTACACACACGGGCCATATCTAGTTCATCTCTAGTTAGGAACCTGACAAGAGAAGTAGATCCTCTTCAGTCCAACACACTGTACTTGCTGGGAACAGACTCGAGTGCTATTTGCACTGTGTATGGCAAAGCGAATGTAAAATGGACTCTTCTTACCAGAAAACAACTCTTGCTCATAGGACCAGAAACTGCATGTGTATTTCAACTCCATTTAGGAGTGGGAAACAAACACTAGCTCACCTTTCAAGAAACACACTCTGCTTTTAGAAAAGAGCATTTTTCTACTCTACTGTGTTTCCTATAGGGCCAGAACAGTGAGCTTGCTCAGAACAAATGAACTGTGCTTCCTACACACGGCCATATCTAGTTCAATTCTGCTTAGGAAACTGACAAGAACAGCAGATCCTCTTCAGTCCATTACACTGTACTTGCTGGGAACAGACGCCAGTGCTATTCGCACAATGTATGACAATGGGAGCGCAATAGTGACTCTTCTTACCAGAAAACTACTCTTGCTCCTAAGACCAGAAACTGCATGTGTATTTCAACTCCATTTAGGACTGGGAAACAAAAGCTAGCTCGCCTTACAAGAAACACACTCTGCTTTTGAGAAAAGAGCACTCTTCTACTCTACTGTGTTTTCTATGGGGTACAAACAGTGAGCTTGCTCAGAACAAAAGAACTGTGCTTCCTACACACACGGGCCATATCTAGTTCAATTCTCCTTAGGAAACTGACAAAAACAGTAGATCCTCTTCAGACCAATACACTGTACTTGCGTTAAAAAAACGCGAGTGCTATTTGTACTGTGTATGGCAATGGGAGCACAAAAGTGACTCTTCTTACCAGAAAACAACTCTTGCTCGAAGGACCAAAACTGCATTTGATTCAACTGCATTTAGGACTGAGAAACAAACGCTAGCTCGACTTACAAGAAACACACTCTGCTTTTGAGAAAAGAGCACTCTTCTACTCTACTGTGTTTCCTATGGGGTTCAAACAGTGAGCTTGCTCAGAACAAAAGAACTGTGCTTCCTACACACACGGGTCATATCTAGGTCAACTCTGCTTAGGAAACTGACGAGAACAGTAGCTCCTCTTCAGTCTAATACACTGTACTTGCTGGGAACAGACGCGAGTGCTATTTGCACTGTGTATGGCAGTGGGAGCACAATAGTGACTTTCCTTACCAGAAAACAACTCTTGCTCGTAGGACCTGAAACTGATGTGTTTCAACTCCATTTAGCACTGGGAAACAAACGCTAGCTCGCCTTACAAGAAACACACTCTGCTTTTGAGGAAAGAGCACTCTTCTACTCTACTGTGTTTCCTATAGGGCCAGAACAGTGAGCTTGCTCAGAAGAAAAGAACTGTGCTTCCTACACACACGGGCCATATCTAGTTCAACTCTGCTTAGGAAACTGACGAGAACAGTAGCTCCTCTTCAGTCCAATACACTGTACTTGCTGGGAACATACGCGAGAGCTATTTGCACTGTGTACAGCAATGGGAGCACAATAGTTACTCTTCTTACCAGAAAACAACTCTTGCTCGTAGGACCAGAAACTGAATGTCATTCAAATCCATTTAGGACTGGGAAACAAACGCTAGCTTGCCTTACAAGAAGAATACTCTTCTTTTTGAGTAAAGTGCACTCTTCAACTCTACTGTGTTTTCTATGGGGTCCAAACTGTGAGCTTGCTGAGAACAAAAGAACTGTGCTTCCTACACACTCGCGCCATATCTAATTCAAATCTGCTTAGGAAAATGACAAGAACAGTAGCGCCTCTTCAGCCCAATACATTGTACTTGCTGGGAAAAGATGCGAGTGCTATTTGCACTGTGTATGGCAATGGGAGCACAATAGTGACTTTCTTTACCAGAAAACAACTCTTGCGTGTAGGACCAAAAACTGCATGTGATTCAACTCCATTTAGAACTTGGAAACAAACGCTAGCTCGCCTTACAAGAAACACACTCTGCTTTTGAGAAAACAGCGGTCTTCTACTCTACTGTGTTTCCTATAGTGCCAGAACAGTGAGCTTGCTCAGAACAAAAGAACTGGGCTTCCTACACACGGCCATATCTTGTTCAATTCTGCTTAGGAAACTGACAAGAACAGTAGATCCTCTTCAGTCCAACACACTGTACTTGCTGGGAACAGACGTCAGTGCTATTTGCACAATATATGACAATGGGAGCGCAATAGTGACTCTTCTTACCACAAAACAATTCTTGCTCGTAGGACCAAAAACTGCATGTGATTCAACTACATTTAGGACTGGGAAACAAATGCTAGCTCGACTTACAAGAAACACACTCTGCTTTTGTGGAAAGAGCACTCTTCTACTCTACTGTGTTTCCTATAGGGCCAGAACAGTGAGCTTGCTGAGTACAAAAGAACTGTGCTTCCTACACACACGGGCCATATCTAGTTCAATTCTCCGTAGGAAACTGACAAGAACAGTAGGTCCTCTTCAGTCCAGTACACTGTACTTGCTGGGAACAGATGCCAGTGCTATTTGCCCTGTGTATGACAATGGGAGCGCAATAGTGACTCTTCTTACCAGAAAACAACTCTTGCTCGTAGGACCAGAAACTGCATGTGATTCAACTCCATTTAGGATTGGGAAACAAACGCTAGCTCGCCTTACAAGAAACATATTCTGCTTTTGAGAATAGGGCACACATCTACTCTACTGTGTTTCCTATGGGGTCAAAACAGTGAGCTTGCTCAGAACAGAAGAACTGTGCTTCCTACACACACGGGTCATATCTAGTTCAAATCTGCTTAGGAAACTGACAAGAACATTAGCTCCTCTTCAGTCCAATACACTGTACTTGCTGGGAACAGACGCGAGTGCTATTTGCACTGTGTATGGCAATGGGAGCTCTAGTGACTTTCCTTACCAGAAAACAACTCTTGCTCGTAGCACCTGAAACTGATGGGTTTCAACTCCATTTAGCACTTGGAAACAAACTCTAGCTCGCCTTACAAGAAACACACTCTGCTTTTGAGGAAAGAGCACTCTTATACTCTACTGTGTTTCCTATAGGGCCAGAATAGTGAGCTTTCTCAGAACAAAAGAACTGTGCTTCCTACACACATGGGCCATATCTAGTTCAATTGTGCTTAGGAAACCGACAAGAACAGTAGCTCCTCTTCAGTCTAATACACTGTACTTGCTGGGAACAGACGCGAGTGCTATTTGCACTGTGTATTGCAATGGGAGCACAATAGTGACTTTCCTTACCAGAAAACAACTGTTGCTTGTAGGATCAAAAACTGCATGTGATTCAACTACATTTAAGCCTGGGAAACAAACACTAGCTCGCATTACAAGAAACACACTGTACTTTTGAGAAAAGATAACTCTTCTACTCTACTGTGTTTCCTATGGGGCCTGAACAGTGAGCTTGATCAAATCAAAAGAACTGTGCTTCCTACACACACGGCCATATCTAGTTCAATTCTGCTTAGGAACCTGACAAGAACAGTAGATCCTCTTCAGACCAATACACTGTACATGCTGGGAACAGACGCCAGTGCTGTTTGCCCTGTGTATGAAAATGGGAGCATAATAGTGACTCTTCTAACCAGAAAACAACTCTTGCTAGTAGGACCAGAAACTTCATGTGTATTTCAACTCCATTTAGGACTGGGAAACAAATGCTAGCTCGCCTTACAAGAAACACACTCTGCTTTTGAGAAAAGAGCACTCTTCTACTCTACTGTGTTTCCTATGGGGTTCGAACAGTGAGCTTGCTCAGAACAAAAGAACTGTGCTTCCTACACACACGGGTCATATCTAGGTCAACTCTGCTTAGGAACCTGACGAGAACAGTAGCTCCTCTTCAGTCCAATACACTCTACTTGCTGGGAACAGACGCGAGTGCTATTTGCACTATGTATGGCAATGGGAGCGCAATTGTGACTCTTCTTACCAGAAAACAACTCTTGCTTGTAGGACCAGAAACTGCATGTGATTCAACACCACTTAGGATTGGGAAAAAAATGCTAGCTCGCCTTACAAGAAACACACTCTGCTTTTGAGAAAAGAGCAGTCTTCAACTCTACTGTGATTTCTATAGGGCCAGAACAGTGAGCTTGCTCAGAACAAAAGAACTGTGTTTCCTACACACACGGGCCATATCTAGTTCAACTCTGCTTAGGAACCTGACAAGAACAGTAGATCCTCTTCAGACCAATACACTGTACATGCTGGGAACAGACGCCAGTGCTGTTTGCCCTGTGTTTGAAAATGGGAGCATAATAGTGACCCTTCTAACCAGAAAACAACTATTGCTCGTAGGACCAGAAACTTCATGTGTATTTCAACTCCATTTAGGACTGGGAAACAAATGCTAGCTCGCCTTAAAAGAAACACACTCTGCTTTTGAGAAAAGAGCACTCTTCTACTCTACTGTGTTTCCTATGGGGTTCGAACAGTGAGCTTGCTCAGAACAAAAGAACTGTGCTTCCTACACACACGGGTCATATCTAGGTCAACTCTGCTTAGGAAACTGACGAGAACAGTAGCTCCTCTTCAGTCTAATACACTGTACTTGCTGGGAACAGACGCGAGTGCTATTTGCACTGTGTATGGCAGTGGGAGCACAATAGTGACTTTCCTTACCAGAAAACAACTCTTGCTCGTAGGACCTGAAACTGATGTGTTTCAACTCCATTTAGCACTGGGAAACAAACACTAGCTCGCCTTACAAGAAACACACTCTGCTTTTGAGGAAAGAGCACTCTTCTACTCTACTGTGTTTCCTATAGGGCCAGAACAGTGAGCTTGCTCAGAAGAAAAGAACTGTGCTTCCTACACACACGGGCCATATCTAGTTCAACTCTGCTTAGGAAACTGACGAGAACAGTAGCTCCTCTTCAGTCCAATACACTGTACTTGCTGGGAACATATGCGAGAGCTATTTGCACTGTGTACAGCAATGGGAGCGCAATAGTTACTCTTCTTACCAGAAAACAACTCTTGCTCGTAGGACCAGAAACTGAATGTCATTCAAATCCATTTAGGACTGGGAAACAAACGCTAGCTTGCCTTACAAGAAACATACTCTTCTTTTTGAGTAAAGTGCACTCTTCAACTCTACTGTGTTTTCTATGGGGTCCAAACTGTGAGCTTGCTGAGAACAAAAGAACTGTGCTTCCTACACACTCGCGCCATATTTAATTCAACTCTGCTTAGGAAAATGACAAGAACAATAGCGCCTCTTCAGCCCAATGCACTGTACTTGCTGGGAAAAGATGCGAGTGCTATTTGCACTGTGTATGGCAATGGGAGCACAATAGTGACTTTTCTTACCAGAAAACAACTCTTGCGTGTAGGACCAAAAACTGCATGTGATTCAACTCCATTTAGAACTTGGAAACAAACGCTAGCTCGCCTTACAAGAAACACACTCTGCTTTTGAGAAAACAGCACTCTACTACTCTACTGTGTTTCCTATGGGGTTCAAACAGTGAGCTTGGTCAGAACAAAAGAACTGTGCTTCCTACACACACGGGCCATATCTAGTTCAATTCTACTTAGGAAACTGACAAGAACAGTAGATCCTCTTCAGTCCAATACACTGTACTTGTTGGGAACAGACGCCAGTGCTATTTGCACAATGTATGACAATGGGAGCGCAAAGTGACTCTTCTTACCTCAAAACAATTCTTGCTCGTAGGACCAGAAACTGCATGTGATTCAACTACATTTAGGACTGGGAAACAAACGCTGGCTCGACTTACAAGATACACACTCTGCTTTTGTGGAAAGAGCACTCTTCTACTCTACTGTGTTTCCTATAGGGCCAGAACAGTGAGCTTGCTGAGTATAAAAGAACTGTGCTTCCTACACACACGGGCCATATCTAGTTCAATTCTCCTTAGGAAACTGACAAAAAGAGTAGATCCTCTTCAGTCCAATACACTGTACTTGCTGGGAACAGACGCCAGTGCTATTTGCCCTGTGTATGACAATGGGAGCGCAATAGTGACTCTTCTTACCACAAAAAAACTCTTGCTTGTAGGACCAGAAAATGCATGTGATTCAACTCCATTTAGGATTGGGAAACAAACGCTAGCTCGTGTTACAAGAAATACATTCTGCTTTTGAGAATAGGGCACACATCTACTCTACTGTGTTTCCTATGGTGTCCAAAGAGTGAGCTTGCTCAGAACAGAAGAACTGTGCTTCCTACACTCACGGGTCATATCTAGTTCAACTCTGCTTAGGAAACTGACAAGAACAGTAGCTCCTCTTCACTCCAATACACTGTACTTGCTGGGAACAGACGCGAGTGCTATTTGCACTGTGTATGGCAATGGGAGCACAATAGTGACTTTCCTTACCAGAAAACAACTCTTGCTCGTAGGACTTGAAACTGATGTGTTTCAACTCCATTTAGCACTGGGAAACAAACGCTAGCTCGCCTTACAAGAAACACACTCTGCTTTTGAGGAAAGAGCACCCTTCTACTCTACTGTGTTTCCTATAGGGCCAGAATAGTGAGCTTTCTCAGAACAAAAGAACTGTGCTTCCTACACACATGGGCCATATCTAGTTCAATTGTGCTTAGGAAACCGACAAGAACAGTAGCTCCTCTTCAGTCTAATACACTGTACTTGCTGGGAACAGACGCGAGTGCTATTTGCACTGTGTATTGCAATGGGAGCACAATAGTGACTTTCCTTACCAGAAAACAACTGTTGCTTGTAGGATCAAAAACTGCATGTGATTCAACTCCATTTAAGACTGGGAAACAAACGCTAGCTCGCATTACAAGAAACACACTGTACTTTTGAGAAAAGATAACTCTTCTACTCTACTGTGTTTCCTATGGGGCCTGAACAGTGAGCTTGATCAAATCAAAAGAACTGTGCTTCCTACACACACGGCCATATCTAGTTCAACTCTGCTTAGGAACCTGACAAGAACAGTAGATCCTCTTCAGACCAATACACTGTACATGCTGGGAACAGACGCCAGTGCTGTTTGCCCTGTGTATGAAAATGGGAGCATAATAGTGACCCTTCTAACCAGAAAACAACTCTTGCTCGTAGGACCAGAAACTTCATGTGTATTTCAACTCCATTTAGGACTGGGAAACAAATGCTAGCTCGCCTTACAAGAAACACACTCTGCTTTTGAGAAAAGAGCACTCTTCTACTCTACTGTGTTTCCTATGGGGTTCGAACAGTGAGCTTGCTCAGAACAAAAGAACTGTGCTTCCTACACACACGGGTCATATCTAGGTCAACTCTGCTTAGGAAACTGACGAGAACAGTAGCTCCTCTTCATTCCATTACACTGTACTTGCTGGGAACAGACGCGAGTGCTATTTGCACTGTGTATGGCAATGGGAGCGCAATTGTGACTCTTCTTACCAGAAAACAACTCTTGCTCGTAGGACCAGAAACTGCATGGGATTCAACTCGATTTCTTACTGGGAAACAAACACTAGCTCGCCTTACAAGAAACACACTCTGCTTTTGAGAAAAGAGCACTCTTCTACTCTACTGTGTTTTCTATGGGGTACAAACAGTGAGCTTGCTCAGAACAAAAGAACTGTGCTTCCTACACACACGGGCCATATCTAGTTCAATTCTCCTTAGGAAACTGACAAAAACAGTAGATCCTCTTCAGACCAATACACTGTACTTGCGTTAAAAAAACGCGAGTGCTATTTGTACTGTGTATGGCAATGGGAGCACAAAAGTGACTCTTCTTACCAGAAAACAACTCTTGCTCGAAGGACCAAAACTGCATTTGATTCAACTGCATTTAGGACTGAGAAACAAACGCTAGCTCGACTTACAAGAAACACACTCTGCTTTTGAGAAAAGAGCACTCTTCTACTCTACTGTGTTTCCTATGGGGTTCAAACAGTGAGCTTGCTCAGAACAAAAGAACTGTGCTTCCTACACACACGGGTCATATCTAGGTCAACTCTGCTTAGGAAACTGACGAGAACAGTAGCTCCTCTTCAGTCTAATACACTGTACTTGCTGGGAACAGACGCGAGTGCTATTTGCACTGTGTATGGCAGTGGGAGCACAATAGTGACTTTCCTTACCAGAAAACAACTCTTGCTCGTAGGACCTGAAACTGATGTGTTTCAACTCCATTTAGCACTGGGAAACAAACGCTAGCTCGCCTTACAAGAAACACACTCTGCTTTTGAGGAAAGAGCACTCTTCTACTCTACTGTGTTTCCTATAGGGCCAGAACAGTGAGCTTGCTCAGAAGAAAAGAACTGTGCTTCCTACACACACGGGCCATATCTAGTTCAACTCTGCTTAGGAAACTGACGAGAACAGTAGCTCCTCTTCAGTCCAATACACTGTACTTGCTGGGAACATACGCGAGAGCTATTTGCACTGTGTACAGCAATGGGAGCACAATAGTTACTCTTCTTACCAGAAAACAACTCTTGCTCGTAGGACCAGAAACTGAATGTCATTCAAATCCATTTAGGACTGGGAAACAAACGCTAGCTTGCCTTACAAGAAGAATACTCTTCTTTTTGAGTAAAGTGCACTCTTCAACTCTACTGTGTTTTCTATGGGGTCCAAACTGTGAGCTTGCTGAGAACAAAAGAACTGTGCTTCCTACACACTCGCGCCATATCTAATTCAAATCTGCTTAGGAAAATGACAAGAACAGTAGCGCCTCTTCAGCCCAATACATTGTACTTGCTGGGAAAAGATGCGAGTGCTATTTGCACTGTGTATGGCAATGGGAGCACAATAGTGACTTTCTTTACCAGAAAACAACTCTTGCGTGTAGGACCAAAAACTGCATGTGATTCAACTCCATTTAGAACTTGGAAACAAACGCTAGCTCGCCTTACAAGAAACACACTCTGCTTTTGAGAAAACAGCGGTCTTCTACTCTACTGTGTTTCCTATAGTGCCAGAACAGTGAGCTTGCTCAGAACAAAAGAACTGGGCTTCCTACACACGGCCATATCTTGTTCAATTCTGCTTAGGAAACTGACAAGAACAGTAGATCCTCTTCAGTCCAACACACTGTACTTGCTGGGAACAGACGTCAGTGCTATTTGCACAATATATGACAATGGGAGCGCAATAGTGACTCTTCTTACCACAAAACAATTCTTGCTCGTAGGACCAAAAACTGCATGTGATTCAACTACATTTAGGACTGGGAAACAAACGCTAGCTCGCCTTACAAGAAACACACTCTGCTTTTGAGGAAAGAGCACTCTTCTACTCTACTGTGTTTCCTATAGGGTCAGAACAGTCAGCTTGCTGAGTACAAAAGAACTGTGTTTCCTACACACAGGGGCCACATCTAGTTCAACTCTGCTTAGGAACCTGACAAGAACAGTAGATACTCTTCAGTCCAATACACTGTACATGCTGGGAAGAGAAACCAGTGTTATTTGCCCTGTGTATGACAATAGGAGCGCAATAGTGACTCTTCTTACCAGAAAAAACTCTTGCTCGTAGGACCAGAAACTGCATGTGATTCAACTCCATTTAGGACTGGAAAACAAACGCTAGCTCGCCTTACAAGAAATACACTCTGCTTTTGAGGAAAAAGCACTCTTCTACTCTACTGTGTTTCCTATAGGGCCAGAACAGTGAGCTTGCTGAGAACAAAAAAACTGTGCTTCCTACACACACGGGCCATATCTAGTTCATCTCTAGTTAGGAACCTGACAAGAGAAGTAGATCCTCTTCAGTCCAACACACTGTACTTGCTGGGAACAGACTCGAGTGCTATTTGCACTGTGTATGGCAAAGCGAATGTAAAATGGACTCTTCTTACCAGAAAACAACTCTTGCTCATAGGACCAGAAACTGCATGTGTATTTCAACTCCATTTAGGAGTGGGAAACAAACACTAGCTCACCTTTCAAGAAACACACTCTGCTTTTAGAAAAGAGCATTTTTCTACTCTACTGTGTTTCCTATAGGGCCAGAACAGTGAGCTTGCTCAGAACAAATGAACTGTGCTTCCTACACACGGCCATATCTAGTTCAATTCTGCTTAGGAAACTGACAAGAACAGCAGATCCTCTTCAGTCCAATACACTGTACTTGCTGGGAACAGACGCCAGTGCTATTCGCACAATGTATGACAATGGGAGCGCAATAGTGACTCTTCTTACCAGAAAACTACTCTTGCTCCTAAGACCAGAAACTGCATGTGTATTTCAACTCCATTTAGGACTGGGAAACAAAAGCTAGCTCGCCTTACAAGAAACACACTCTGCTTTTGAGAAAAGAGCACTCTTCTACTCTACTGTGTTTTCTATGGGGTACAAACAGTGAGCTTGCTCAGAACAAAAGAACTGTGCTTCCTACACACACGGGCCATATCTAGTTCAATTCTCCTTAGGAAACTGACAAAAACAGTAGATCCTCTTCAGACCAATACACTGTACTTGCGTTAAAAAAACGCGAGTGCTATTTGTACTGTGTATGGCAATGGGAGCACAAAAGTGACTCTTCTTACCAGAAAACAACTCTTGCTCGAAGGACCAAAACTGCATTTGATTCAACTGCATTTAGGACTGAGAAACAAACGCTAGCTCGACTTACAAGAAACACACTCTGCTTTTGAGAAAAGAGCACTCTTCTACTCTACTGTGTTTCCTATGGGGTTCAAACAGTGAGCTTGCTCAGAACAAAAGAACTGTGCTTCCTACACACACGGGTCATATCTAGGTCAACTCTGCTTAGGAAACTGACGAGAACAGTAGCTCCTCTTCAGTCTAATACACTGTACTTGCTGGGAACAGACGCGAGTGCTATTTGCACTGTGTATGGCAGTGGGAGCACAATAGTGACTTTCCTTACCAGAAAACAACTCTTGCTCGTAGGACCTGAAACTGATGTGTTTCAACTCCATTTAGCACTGGGAAACAAACGCTAGCTCGCCTTACAAGAAACACACTCTGCTTTTGAGGAAAGAGCACTCTTCTACTCTACTGTGTTTCCTATAGGGCCAGAACAGTGAGCTTGCTCAGAAGAAAAGAACTGTGCTTCCTACACACACGGGCCATATCTAGTTCAACTCTGCTTAGGAAACTGACGAGAACAGTAGCTCCTCTTCAGTCCAATACACTGTACTTGCTGGGAACATACGCGAGAGCTATTTGCACTGTGTACAGCAATGGGAGCACAATAGTTACTCTTCTTACCAGAAAACAACTCTTGCTCGTAGGACCAGAAACTGAATGTCATTCAAATCCATTTAGGACTGGGAAACAAACGCTAGCTTGCCTTACAAGAAGAATACTCTTCTTTTTGAGTAAAGTGCACTCTTCAACTCTACTGTGTTTTCTATGGGGTCCAAACTGTGAGCTTGCTGAGAACAAAAGAACTGTGCTTCCTACACACTCGCGCCATATCTAATTCAAATCTGCTTAGGAAAATGACAAGAACAGTAGCGCCTCTTCAGCCCAATACATTGTACTTGCTGGGAAAAGATGCGAGTGCTATTTGCACTGTGTATGGCAATGGGAGCACAATAGTGACTTTCTTTACCAGAAAACAACTCTTGCGTGTAGGACCAAAAACTGCATGTGATTCAACTCCATTTAGAACTTGGAAACAAACGCTAGCTCGCCTTACAAGAAACACACTCTGCTTTTGAGAAAACAGCGGTCTTCTACTCTACTGTGTTTCCTATAGTGCCAGAACAGTGAGCTTGCTCAGAACAAAAGAACTGGGCTTCCTACACACGGCCATATCTTGTTCAATTCTGCTTAGGAAACTGACAAGAACAGTAGATCCTCTTCAGTCCAACACACTGTACTTGCTGGGAACAGACGTCAGTGCTATTTGCACAATATATGACAATGGGAGCGCAATAGTGACTCTTCTTACCACAAAACAATTCTTGCTCGTAGGACCAAAAACTGCATGTGATTCAACTACATTTAGGACTGGGAAACAAATGCTAGCTCGACTTACAAGAAACACACTCTGCTTTTGTGGAAAGAGCACTCTTCTACTCTACTGTGTTTCCTATAGGGCCAGAACAGTGAGCTTGCTGAGTACAAAAGAACTGTGCTTCCTACACACACGGGCCATATCTAGTTCAATTCTCCGTAGGAAACTGACAAGAACAGTAGGTCCTCTTCAGTCCAGTACACTGTACTTGCTGGGAACAGATGCCAGTGCTATTTGCCCTGTGTATGACAATGGGAGCGCAATAGTGACTCTTCTTACCAGAAAACAACTCTTGCTCGTAGGACCAGAAACTGCATGTGATTCAACTCCATTTAGGATTGGGAAACAAACGCTAGCTCGCCTTACAAGAAACATATTCTGCTTTTGAGAATAGGGCACACATCTACTCTACTGTGTTTCCTATGGGGTCAAAACAGTGAGCTTGCTCAGAACAGAAGAACTGTGCTTCCTACACACACGGGTCATATCTAGTTCAAATCTGCTTAGGAAACTGACAAGAACATTAGCTCCTCTTCAGTCCAATACACTGTACTTGCTGGGAACAGACGCGAGTGCTATTTGCACTGTGTATGGCAATGGGAGCTCTAGTGACTTTCCTTACCAGAAAACAACTCTTGCTCGTAGCACCTGAAACTGATGGGTTTCAACTCCATTTAGCACTTGGAAACAAACTCTAGCTCGCCTTACAAGAAACACACTCTGCTTTTGAGGAAAGAGCACTCTTATACTCTACTGTGTTTCCTATAGGGCCAGAATAGTGAGCTTTCTCAGAACAAAAGAACTGTGCTTCCTACACACATGGGCCATATCTAGTTCAATTGTGCTTAGGAAACCGACAAGAACAGTAGCTCCTCTTCAGTCTAATACACTGTACTTGCTGGGAACAGACGCGAGTGCTATTTGCACTGTGTATTGCAATGGGAGCACAATAGTGACTTTCCTTACCAGAAAACAACTGTTGCTTGTAGGATCAAAAACTGCATGTGATTCAACTACATTTAAGCCTGGGAAACAAACACTAGCTCGCATTACAAGAAACACACTGTACTTTTGAGAAAAGATAACTCTTCTACTCTACTGTGTTTCCTATGGGGCCTGAACAGTGAGCTTGATCAAATCAAAAGAACTGTGCTTCCTACACACACGGCCATATCTAGTTCAATTCTGCTTAGGAACCTGACAAGAACAGTAGATCCTCTTCAGACCAATACACTGTACATGCTGGGAACAGACGCCAGTGCTGTTTGCCCTGTGTATGAAAATGGGAGCATAATAGTGACTCTTCTAACCAGAAAACAACTCTTGCTAGTAGGACCAGAAACTTCATGTGTATTTCAACTCCATTTAGGACTGGGAAACAAATGCTAGCTCGCCTTACAAGAAACACACTCTGCTTTTGAGAAAAGAGCACTCTTCTACTCTACTGTGTTTCCTATGGGGTTCGAACAGTGAGCTTGCTCAGAACAAAAGAACTGTGCTTCCTACACACACGGGTCATATCTAGGTCAACTCTGCTTAGGAACCTGACGAGAACAGTAGCTCCTCTTCAGTCCAATACACTCTACTTGCTGGGAACAGACGCGAGTGCTATTTGCACTATGTATGGCAATGGGAGCGCAATTGTGACTCTTCTTACCAGAAAACAACTCTTGCTTGTAGGACCAGAAACTGCATGTGATTCAACACCACTTAGGATTGGGAAAAAAATGCTAGCTCGCCTTACAAGAAACACACTCTGCTTTTGAGAAAAGAGCAGTCTTCAACTCTACTGTGATTTCTATAGGGCCAGAACAGTGAGCTTGCTCAGAACAAAAGAACTGTGTTTCCTACACACACGGGCCATATCTAGTTCAACTCTGCTTAGGAACCTGACAAGAACAGTAGATCCTCTTCAGACCAATACACTGTACATGCTGGGAACAGACGCCAGTGCTGTTTGCCCTGTGTTTGAAAATGGGAGCATAATAGTGACCCTTCTAACCAGAAAACAACTATTGCTCGTAGGACCAGAAACTTCATGTGTATTTCAACTCCATTTAGGACTGGGAAACAAATGCTAGCTCGCCTTAAAAGAAACACACTCTGCTTTTGAGAAAAGAGCACTCTTCTACTCTACTGTGTTTCCTATGGGGTTCGAACAGTGAGCTTGCTCAGAACAAAAGAACTGTGCTTCCTACACACACGGGTCATATCTAGGTCAACTCTGCTTAGGAAACTGACGAGAACAGTAGCTCCTCTTCAGTCTAATACACTGTACTTGCTGGGAACAGACGCGAGTGCTATTTGCACTGTGTATGGCAGTGGGAGCACAATAGTGACTTTCCTTACCAGAAAACAACTCTTGCTCGTAGGACCTGAAACTGATGTGTTTCAACTCCATTTAGCACTGGGAAACAAACACTAGCTCGCCTTACAAGAAACACACTCTGCTTTTGAGGAAAGAGCACTCTTCTACTCTACTGTGTTTCCTATAGGGCCAGAACAGTGAGCTTGCTCAGAAGAAAAGAACTGTGCTTCCTACACACACGGGCCATATCTAGTTCAACTCTGCTTAGGAAACTGACGAGAACAGTAGCTCCTCTTCAGTCCAATACACTGTACTTGCTGGGAACATATGCGAGAGCTATTTGCACTGTGTACAGCAATGGGAGCGCAATAGTTACTCTTCTTACCAGAAAACAACTCTTGCTCGTAGGACCAGAAACTGAATGTCATTCAAATCCATTTAGGACTGGGAAACAAACGCTAGCTTGCCTTACAAGAAACATACTCTTCTTTTTGAGTAAAGTGCACTCTTCAACTCTACTGTGTTTTCTATGGGGTCCAAACTGTGAGCTTGCTGAGAACAAAAGAACTGTGCTTCCTACACACTCGCGCCATATTTAATTCAACTCTGCTTAGGAAAATGACAAGAACAATAGCGCCTCTTCAGCCCAATACACTGTACTTGCTGGGAAAAGATGCGAGTGCTATTTGCACTGTGTATGGCAATGGGAGCACAATAGTGACTTTTCTTACCAGAAAACAACTCTTGCGTGTAGGACCAAAAACTGCATGTGATTCAACTCCATTTAGAACTTGGAAACAAACGCTAGCTCGCCTTACAAGAAACACACTCTGCTTTTGAGAAAACAGCACTCTACTACTCTACTGTGTTTCCTATGGGGTTCAAACAGTGAGCTTGGTCAGAACAAAAGAACTGTGCTTCCTACACACACGGGCCATATCTAGTTCAATTCTACTTAGGAAACTGACAAGAACAGTAGATCCTCTTCAGTCCAATACACTGTACTTGTTGGGAACAGACGCCAGTGCTATTTGCACAATGTATGACAATGGGAGCGCAAAGTGACTCTTCTTACCTCAAAACAATTCTTGCTCGTAGGACCAGAAACTGCATGTGATTCAACTACATTTAGGACTGGGAAACAAACGCTGGCTCGACTTACAAGATACACACTCTGCTTTTGTGGAAAGAGCACTCTTCTACTCTACTGTGTTTCCTATAGGGCCAGAACAGTGAGCTTGCTGAGTATAAAAGAACTGTGCTTCCTACACACACGGGCCATATCTAGTTCAATTCTCCTTAGGAAACTGACAAAAAGAGTAGATCCTCTTCAGTCCAATACACTGTACTTGCTGGGAACAGACGCCAGTGCTATTTGCCCTGTGTATGACAATGGGAGCGCAATAGTGACTCTTCTTACCACAAAAAAACTCTTTCTTGTAGGACCAGAAAATGCATGTGATTCAACTCCATTTAGGATTGGGAAACAAACGCTAGCTCGTGTTACAAGAAATACATTCTGCTTTTGAGAATAGGGCACACATCTACTCTACTGTGTTTCCTATGGTGTCCAAAGAGTGAGCTTGCTCAGAACAGAAGAACTGTGCTTCCTACACTCACGGGTCATATCTAGTTCAACTCTGCTTAGGAAACTGACAAGAACAGTAGCTCCTCTTCACTCCAATACACTGTACTTGCTGGGAACAGACGCGAGTGCTATTTGCACTGTGTATGGCAATGGGAGCACAATAGTGAATTTCCTTACCAGAAAACAACTCTTGCTCGTAGGACTTGAAACTGATGTGTTTCAACTCCATTTAGCACTGGGAAACAAACGCTAGCTCGCCTTACAAGAAACACACTCTGCTTTTGAGGAAAGAGCACCCTTCTACTCTACTGTGTTTCCTATAGGGCCAGAATAGTGAGCTTTCTCAGAACAAAAGAACTGTGCTTCCTACACACATGGGCCATATCTAGTTCAATTGTGCTTAGGAAACCGACAAGAACAGTAGCTCCTCTTCAGTCTAATACACTGTACTTGCTGGGAACAGACGCGAGTGCTATTTGCACTGTGTATTGCAATGGGAGCACAATAGTGACTTTCCTTACCAGAAAACAACTGTTGCTTGTAGGATCAAAAACTGCATGTGATTCAACTCCATTTAAGACTGGGAAACAAACGCTAGCTCGCATTACAAGAAACACACTGTACTTTTGAGAAAAGATAACTCTTCTACTCTACTGTGTTTCCTATGGGGCCTGAACAGTGAGCTTGATCAAATCAAAAGAACTGTGCTTCCTACACACACGGCCATATCTAGTTCAACTCTGCTTAGGAACCTGACAAGAACAGTAGATCCTCTTCAGACCAATACACTGTACATGCTGGGAACAGACGCCAGTGCTGTTTGCCCTGTGTATGAAAATGGGAGCATAATAGTGACCCTTCTAACCAGAAAACAACTCTTGCTCGTAGGACCAGAAACTTCATGTGTATTTCAACTCCATTTAGGACTGGGAAACAAATGCTAGCTCGCCTTACAAGAAACACACTCTGCTTTTGAGAAAAGAGCACTCTTCTACTCTACTGTGTTTCCTATGGGGTTCGAACAGTGAGCTTGCTCAGAACAAAAGAACTGTGCTTCCTACACACACGGGTCATATCTAGGTCAACTCTGCTTAGGAAACTGACGAGAACAGTAGCTCCTCTTCATTCCATTACACTGTATTTGCTGGGAACAGACGCGAGTGCTATTTGCACTGTGTATGGCAATGGGAGCGCAATTGTGACTCTTCTTACCAGAAAACAACTCTTGCTCGTAGGACCAGAAACTGCATGGGATTCAACTCGATTTCTTACTGGGAAACAAACACTAGCTCGCCTTACAAGAAACACACTCTGCTTTTGAGAAAAGAGCACTCTTCTACTCTACTGTGTTTCCTATGGGATCCGAACAGTGAGCTTGCTCAGAACAAAAGAACTGTGCTTCCTACACACACAGGCCATATCTAGTTCAACTCTGCTTAGGAAATTGACAAGAACAGTAGCTCCTCTTCAGTCCAATACACTGTAATTTTTGGGAACAGACGCGAGTGCTATTTGCACTGTGTATGGCAATGGGAGCGCAATAGTGACTTTCCTTACCAGAAAAAACTCTTGCACGTAGTACCAGAAACTGCATGTGATTCAACTCCATTTAGGACTGGGAAACAAACACTAGCTCGCCTTACAAGAAATACACTCTGCTTTTGAGGAAAAAGCACTCTTCTACTCTACTGTGTTTCCTATAGGGCCAGAACAGTGAGCTTGCTGAGAACAAAAAAACTGTGCTTCCTACACACACGGGCCATATCTAGTTCATCTCTAGTTAGGAACCTGACAAGAGAAGTAGATCCTCTTCAGTCCAATACACTGTACTTGCTGGGAACAGACTCGAGTGCTATTTGCACTGTGTATGGCAAAGCGAATGTAAAATGGACTCTTCTTACCAGAAAACAACTCTTGCTCATAGGACCAGAAACTGCATGTGTATTTCAACTCCATTTAGGAGTGGGAAACAAACGCTAGCTCACCTTTGAAGAAACACACTCTGCTTTTAGAAAAGAGCACTTTTCTACTCTACTGTGTTTCCTATAGGGCCAGAACAGTAAGCTTGCTCAGAACAAAAGAACTGTGCTTCCTACACTCACGGGTTATATCTACTTCAACTCTGCTTAGGAAACTGACAAGAACAGTAGCTCCTCTTCAATCCAATACACTGTACTTGCTGGGAACAGACGCGAGTGCTATTTGCACTGTGTACAGCAATGGGAGCACAGTAGTGACTCTTCTTACCAGAAAACATCTCTTGCTCTTAGGACCAGAAACTGCATATGATTCAACTCCACTTAGGACTGGAAAAAAAACACTAGCTCGCCTTACAAGAAACACACTCTGCTTTTGAGAAAACAGCACTCTTCTACTCTACTGTGTTTCCTATGGGATCCGAACAGTTAGCTTGCTCAGAACAAAAGAACTGTGCTTCCTACACACACGGACAATATCTAGTTCTACTCTGCTTAGGAAACTCACAAGAACAGTAGATACTCTTCAGTCCAATACACTGTACTTGCTGGGAACAGACGCCAGTGCTATTTGCACAATGTATGACAATAGGAACGCAATAGTAACTCTTCTTACCAAAAAACAACTCTTGCTCGTAGGAAAAGAAATTGCATGTGATTCAACTCCATTTAGGATTGGGAAACAAATGCTAGCTCGCCTTACAAGAAACACATTCTGCTTTTGAGAATAAGGCACACATCTACTCTACTGTGTTTCCTATGGGGTACAAACAGTGAGCTTGCTCAGAACAGAAGAACTGTGCTTCCTACACACACAGGTCATATCTAGTTCAACTCTGCTTAGGAAACTGACAAGAATAGTAGCTCCTCTTCAGTCCAATACACTGTACTTGCTGGGAACAGACGCAAGTGCTATTTGCACTCTGTATGGCAATGGGAGCTCAATAGTGACTTTCCTTACCAGAAAACAACTCTTGCTCGTAGCACCTGAATCTGATGGGTTTCAACTCCATTTAGCACTTGGAAACAAACTCTAGCTCCCCTTACAAGAAACACACTCTGCTTTTGAGGAAAGAGCACGCTTCTACTCTACTGTGTTTCCTATAGGGCCAGAAGAGTGAGCTTGCTGAGTACAAAAGAACTGTAATTCCTACACACATGGGCCATATGTAGTTCAACTCTGCTTAGGATCCTGACAAGAACAGTAGCTCCTCTTCAGTCCAATACACTGTACATGCTGGGAACAGACGCCATTGCTATTTGCCCTGTGTATGACAATGGGAGTGCAATAGTGACTCTTCTTACCAGAAAACAACTCTTGCTCCTAGGACCAGAAACTGCATGTGATTCAACTCCATTTAGGACTGGGAAACAAACGTGAGCTCGCCTTACAAGAAACACGCTCTGCTTTTTAGAATAGGGCACATATCTACTCTACTGTGTTTCCTATGGTGTCCAAACAGTGAGCTTGCTCAGAACAAAAGAACTGTGATTCCTACACACACGGGTCATATCTAGTTCAACTCTGCTTAGGAAACTGACAAGAACAGTAGCTCCTCTTCAGTCCAATACACTGTACTTGCTGGGAACAGACGCTAGTAGTATTTGCACTGTGTATGGCAATTGGAGCGCAATAGTGACTTTCCTTACCAGAAAACAACTCTTGCTCATAGGACCTGATACTGCATGTGATTCAACTCCATTTAGGACTGGGAAACAAGCGCTAGCTCGCCTTACAAGAAACACACTCTGCTTTTGAGAAAAGAGCAGCCGTCTTCTCGACTGTGTTTCCTATGGGGTTCGAACAGTGAGCTTGCTCAGAACAAAAGAACTGTGCTTCCTACACACACGGGCCATATCTAGTTCAACTCTGCTTAGGAAACTGACAAGAGCAGTAGCTCCTCTTCAGTCCTATACACTGTAATTGCTGGAAACAGAAGCGAGTGCTATTTGTACTGTGTATGGCAATGGGAGCGCAATAGTGACTCTTCTTACCAGAAAACAACTCTTATTCATAGGACCAAAAACTGCATTTGATTCAACTTCATTTAGGACTGGGAAACAAACGCTAGCTCGCCTGACAAGAAATACACTCTGCTTTTGAGAAAAGAGCACTCTTCTACTCTACTGTGTTTCCTATGGGGTTCGAACAGTAAGCTTGCTCAGAACAAAAGAACTGTGCTTCCTACACACACAGGCCATATCTAGTTCAACTCTTCTTAGGAAACTGACAAGAACAGTAGCTCCTCTTCAGTCCAATACAATGTACTTGCTGGGAACAGACGCGAGTGCTATTTGTACTGTGTATGGCAATGGGAGCGCAATAGTGACTCTTCTTTACCAGAAAACAACTCTTGCTTGTAGGACCAAAAATTGCATGTGATTCACCTCCACTTAGGACTGGGAAACAAACGCTAGCTCGCCTTAGAAGAAACACACTCTGCTTTTGAGAAAAGAGCACTTTTCTACTACTGTTTTTCCTATATGGCCAGAACAGTGAGCTTGCTCAGAACAAAAGAACTTTGCTTCCTACACACACGGGCCATATCTAGTTCAATTCTGCTTAGGAAACTGACAAGAACAGTAGATCCTCTTCAGTCCAATACACTGTACTTGCTGGGAACAGACGCCAGTGCTATTTGCCCTGCATATGACAATGGGAGCGCAATAGTGACTCTTCTTACCAGAAAACAACTCTAGCTCATAGGACCAGAAACTGCATGTGACTCAACTCCATTTAGGATTGGGAAACAAATGCTAGCTCGTCTTACAAGAAACACACTCTGCTTTTGAGAATAGGGCACACAGCTACTCTACTGTGTTTCCTATGGGGTCCAAACAGTGTGCTTGCTCAGAACAAAAAAACTGTGCTTCCTACACACACGGGTCATATCTAGTTCAACTCTGCTTAAGAAACTTACAAGAACAGTAATTCCTCTTCATTCCAATACGCTGTACTTGCTGGGCACATACGCGAGTGCTATTTGCACTGTATATTGCAATGGGAGCGCAATAGTGACTTTCCTTACCAGAAAATAGCTCTTGCTCGTAGGACCTGAAACTGCATGTGATTCAACTCCATTTAGGACTGGGAAAAAAACGCTAGCTCGCCTTACAAGAAACACACTCTGCTTTTGAGAAAAGAGCACTCTTCTACTCTACTGTGTTTCCTATGGGGTTCGAACAGTGAGCTTGCTCAGAACAAAAGAACTGTGCTTTCTACACACAGGGGCCATATCTAGTTCAACTCTGCTTAGGAAACTGACAAGAACAGTAGCTCCTCTTCAGTCCAATACACTGTACTTGCTGGGAAAAGACGCGAGTGCTATTTGTACTGTGTATGGCAATGGGAGCGCAATAGTGACTCTTCTTACCAGAAAACAACTCTTGCTCATAGGACAAAAAACTGCATGTGATTCAACTCCATATAGAACTTGGAAACAAACGCTAGCTCGCCTTACAAGAAACACACTCTGCTTTTGAGAAAACACCACTCTTCTACTCTACTGTTTTTCCTATATGGCCAGAACAGTGAGCTTGCTCAGAACAAAAGAACTGTGCTTCCTACACACGGCCATATCTAGTTCAATTCTGCTTAGGAAACTGACAAGAACAGTAGATCCTTTTCAGTCCAATACACTGTACTTGCTGGGAACAGACGCCAGTGCTATTTGCAAAATGTATGACAATGGGAGCGCAATAGTGACTCTTCTTACCACAAAACAACTCTTGCTCGTAGGACCAGAAACTGCATGTGATTCAACTCCATTTAGGATTGGGAAACAAACGCTAGCTCGCCTTACAAGAAACATTCTGCTTTTGAGAATAGGGCACACATCTACTCTACTGCATTTCCTATAGGGTCCAAACAGTGAGCTTGCTCAGAACAGAAGAACTGTGCTTCCTACACACACGGGTCATATCTAGTTCAACTCTGCTTAGGAAACTGACAAGAACAGTAGCTCCTCTTCAGTCCAATACACTGTACTTGCTGGGAACAGACGCGAGTGCTATTTGTACTGTGTATGGCAATGGGAGCGCAATAGTGACTTTCCTTACCAGAAAACAACTCTTGCTCGTAGGACCTGAAACTGATGGGTTTCAACTCCATTAAGCACTGGGAAACAAACGCTAGCTTGCCTTACAAGAAACACACTCTGCTTTTGAGAAAAGAGCACTTTTCTACTCTACTGTGTTTCCTATAGGGCCAGAAGAGTGAGCTTGCTGAGTACAAAAGAACTGTGCTTCCTACACACATGGGCCATATCTAGTTCAACTCTGCTTAGGAACCTGACAAGAACAGTAGATCCTCTTCAGTCCAATACACTGTACATGATGGGAACAGAAGCCAGTGCTATTTGCCCTGTGTTTGACAATGGGAGCGCAATAGTGACTCTTATTACCAGAAAACAACTCTTGCTTGTAGGACCAGAAACTGCATGTGATTCAACTCCATTTAGGACTGGGAAACAAACGCTAGCTCGCCTTACAAGAAAATCACTCTGCTTTTGAGATAAGAGAACTCTTCTACTTCACTGTTTCCTATAGGGCCAGAACAGTGAGCTTGCTCAGAAGAAAAGAACTGTGCTTCCTAAACACACGGGCCATATCTAGTTCAACTCTGCTTAGGGAACTGACAAGAACAGTAGCTCCTCTTCAGTCCAATACACTGTACTTGCTGGGAACATACGCCAGTACTATTTGCACTGTGTACAGCAAGGGGAGCGCAATAGTTACTCTTCTTACCAGAAAACAACTCTTGCTCGTAGGACCAGAAACTGAATGTCATTCAACTCCATTTAGGACTGGGAAACAAATGCTAGCTCGCCTTACAACGAACACGCTCTGCTTTTTAGAATAGGGCACACATCTACTCTACTGTGTTTCCTATGGGGTCCAAACAGTAAGATTGATCAGAACAAAAGAACTGTGCTTCCTACACACACGGATCATATCTAGTTCAACTCGGCTTAGGAAACTGACAAGAACAGTAGCTCCTCTTCAGGCCAATACACTATACTTGCTGGGAACATAAGCCAGTGCTATTTGCCCTGTGTATGACAATGGGAGCGCAATAGTGACTCTTCTTACCAGAAAACAACTCTTGCTTGTAGGACCAGAAACTGCATGTGATTCAACTCCATTTAGGACTGGGAAACAAACGCTAGCTCGCCTTACAAGAAAATCACTCTGCTTTTGAGAAAAGAGCACTCTTCTACTCTACTGTGTTTCCTATAGGGCCAGAACAGTGAGCTTGCTCAGAAGAAAAGAACTGTGCTTCTTACACACACGGGCCATATCTAGTTCAACTCTGCTTAGGAAACTGACGAGAACAGTAGCTCCTCTTTAGTCCAATACACTGTACTTGCTGGGAACATACGCGAGTGCTATTTGCACTGTGTACAGCAATGGGAGCGCAATAGTTACTCTTCTTACCAGAAAACAACTCTTGCTCGTAGGACCAGACTGAATGTCATTCAACTCCATTTAGGAATGGGAAACAAACGCTAGCTCGCCTTACAAGAAACATACTCTTCTTTTTGAGTAAAGTGCACTCTTCAACTCTACTGTGTTTTCTATGGGGTCCGAACTGTGAGCTTGCTGAGAACAAAAGAACTGTGCTTACTACACACTCGCGCCATATCTAATTCAACTCTGCATAGGAAAATGACAAGAACGGTAGCTCCTCTTCAGCCCAATACACTGTACTTGCTGGGAAAAGATGTGAGTGCTATTTGCACTGTGTATGGCAATGGGAGCACAATAGTGACTTTCCTTACCAGAAAACAACTCTTCCTCGTATGACCATAAACTGCATGTGATTCAACTCCATTTAGGACTGGGAAACAAACGCTAGCTCGCCTTACAAGAAACACACTCTGCTTTTGAGGAAAGAGCACTCTTCTACTCTACTGTGTTTCCTATAGCGCCAGAACAGTGAGTTTGCTCAGAACAAAAGAACTGTGCTTCCTACACATGGCCATATCTAGTTCAATTCTGCTTAGGAAACTGACAAGAACAGTAGATCCTCTTCAGTCCAATACACTGTACTTGCTGGGAACAGACGTCAGTGCTATTTGCACAATGTATGATTTTGGGAGCGCAATACTGACTCTTCTTACCAGAAAACAATTCTTGCTTGTAGGACCAGAAACTGCATGTGATTCAACTACATTTAGGACTGGGAAACAAACGCTAGCTCGACTTACAAGAAGCACACTCTGCTTTTGTGGAAAGAGCACTCTTATACTCTACTGTGTTTCCTATAGGGCCAGAACAGTGAGCTTGCTGAGTACAAAAGAACTGTGCTTCCTACACATACGGGCCATATCTAGTTCAACTCTGCTTAGGATCCTGACAAGAACAGTAGATCCTCTTCAGTCCAATACACTGTACATGATGGGAACAGAAGCCAGTGCTATTTGTCCTGTGTATGACAATGGGAGTGCAATAGTGACTCTTCTTACCAGAAAACAACTCTTGCTTATAGGACCAGAAACTGCATGTGATTCAACTCCATTTAGGACTGGGAAACAAACGCTAGCTCGCCTTACAAGAAAATCACTATGCTTTTGAGAAAAGAGCACTCTTCTACTCTACTGTGTTTCCTATAGGGCCAGAACAGTGAGCTTGCTCAGAACAAAAGAACTGTGCTTCCTACACACGGCCATATCTACTTCAATTCTGCTTAGGAAACTGAGAAGAACAGTAGATCCTCTTCAGTCAAATACACTGTACTTGCTGGGAACAGACGCCAGTGCTATTTGCACAATGTATGAGAATGGGAGCGCAGTAGTGACTCTTCTTAAAACAAAACAATTCTTGCTCGTAGGATCAGAAACTCCATGTGATTCAACTACATTTAGGACTGGGAAACAAATGCTAGCTCGACTTACAAGAAACACACTCTGCTTTTGTGGAAAGAGCACTCTTCTACTCTACTGTGTTTCCTACAGGGCCAGAACAGTGAGCTTGCTGAGTACAAAAGAACTGTGCTTCCTACACACACGGGCCATATCTAGTTTAACTCTGCTTAGGATCCTGACAAGAACAGTAGCTCCTCTTCAGTTCAATACACTGTACATTTTGGGAACAGATGCCAGTGCTATTTGCCCTGTGTATGACAATGGGAGCGCAATAGTGACTCTTATTTCCAGAAAAAACTCTTGCTCGTAGGACCAGAAACTGCAAGTTATTCAACTCCATTTAGGACTGGGAAACAAACGCTAGCTCGCCTTACAAGGAACAGGCTCTGCTTTTTAGAATAGGGCACAATTCTACTCTACTGTGTTTCCTATGGGGTCCAAACAGTGAGATTGATCAGAACAAAAGAACTGTGATTTCTACACACACGGGTCATATCTAGTTCAACTCGGCTTAGGAAACTGACAAGAACAGTAGCTCCTCTTCAGTCCAATACACTGTACTTGCTGGGAACCGAAGCCAGTGCTATTTGCCCTGTGTATGACAATGGGAGCGCAATAGTGACTCTTCTTCCCAGAAAACAAATCTTGCTTGTAGGACCAGAAACTGCATGTGATTCAACTCCATTTAGGACTGGGAAACAAACGCTAGCTCGCCTTACAAGAAAATCACTCTGCTTTTGAGAAAAGAGCAATCTTCTACTCTACTGTGTTTCCTATAGGGCCAGAACACTGAGCTTGCTCAGAACAAAAGAACTTTGCTTCCTACACACACGGGCCATATCTAGTTCAACTCTGATTAGGAAACTGACAAGAGCAGTAGCTCCTCTTCAGTCCAATACACTGTACTTGCTGGGAACAGACGTGAGTGCTATTTGTACTGTGTATGGCAATGGGAGTGAAATAGTGACTTTCCTTACCAGAAAACAACTCTTGCTCGTAGGAACTGAAACTGATGGGTTTCATCTCCATTAAGCACTGGGAAACAAACGCTAGCTCGCCTTACAAGAAACACACTGTGCTTTTGAGGAAAGAGCACTTTTCTACTCTACTGTGTTTCCTATAGGGCCAGAACAGTGAGCTAACTCAGAACAAAAGAACTTTGCTTCCTACACACACGGGCCATATCTAGTTCAATTCTACTTAGGAAACTGAAAAGAACAGTAGATCGTCTTCATTCCAATACACTGTACTTGCTGGGAACAGACGCCAGTGCTATTTGCCCTGGATATGACAATGGGAGCGCAATAGTGACTCTTCTTACCAGAAAACAACTCTAACTCATAGGACCAGAAACTGCATGTGACTCAACTCCATTTAGGATTGGGAAACAAACACTAGTTCGTCTTACAAGTAACACACTCTGCTTTTGAGAATAGGGCACACAGCTACTCTACTGTGTTTCCTATGGGGTCCAAACAGTGTGCTTGCTCAGAACAAAAAAACTGTGCTTCCTACACACACGGATCATATCTAGTTCAACTCTGCTTAAGAAAATTACAAGAACAGTAGCTCCTCTTCATTCCAATACACTGTACTTGCTGGGAACAGACGCGAGTGCTATTTGCACTGTATATTGCAATGGGAGCGCAATAGTGACTTTCCTTACCAAAAAATAGCTCTTGCTCGTAGGACCTGAAACTGCATGTGATTCAACTCCATTTAGGACTGGGAAAAAAACGCTAGCTCGCCTTACAGGAAACACACTCTGCTTTTGAGAAAAGAGAACTCTTCTACTCTACTGTGTTTCCTATGGGGTTCTAACAGTGAGCTTGCTCAGAACAAAAGAACTGTGCTTCTTACACACACGGGCCATATCTAGTTCAACTCTGCTTAGGAAACTGACAAAAACAGTAGCTCCTCTTCAGTCCAATACACTGTACTTGCTGGGAAAAGACGCGAGTGCTATTTGTACTGTGTATGGCAATGGGAGCGCAATAGTGACTCTTCTTACCAGAAAACAACTCTTGCTCGTAGGACCAAAAACTACATGTGATTCAACTCCATTTAGAACTTGGAAACAAACGCTAGCTCGCCTTACAAGAAACACACTCTGCTTTTGAGAAAACAGCACTCTTCTACTCTACTGTTTTTCCTATATGGCCAGAACAGTGAGCTTGCTCAGAACAAAAGAACTGTGCTTCCTACACACGGCCATATCTAGTTCAATTCTGCTTAGAAAACTGACAAGAACAGTAGATCCTCTTCAGTCCAATACACTGTACTTGCTGGGAACAGACGCCAGTGCTATTTGCACAATGTATGACAATGGGAGCGCAATAGTGACTCTTCTAACCACAAAACAACTCTTGCTCGTAGGACCAGAAACTGTATGTGATTCAACTCCATTTAGGATTGGGAAACAAACGCTAGCTGGCCTTACAAGAAACACATTCTGCTTTTGAGAATAGGGCACACATCTACTCTACTGTATTTCCTATAGGGTCCAAACAGTGAGCTTGCTCAGAACAGAAGAACTGTGCTTCCTACACACACGGGTCATATCTAGTTCAACTCTGCTTAGGAAACTGACAAGAACAGTAGCTCCTCTTCAGTCCAATACACTGTAATTGCCGGGAACAGACGCGAGTGCTATTTGCACTGTGTATGGCAATGGGAGCACAATAGTGACTTTCCTTACCAGAAAACAACTCTTGCTCGTAGGACCTGAAACTGATGGGTTTCAACTCCATTAAGCACTGGGAAACAAACGCTAGCTTGCCTTACAAGAAACACACTCTGCTTTTGAGGAAAGATCACGCTTCTACTCTACTTTGTTTCCTATAGGGCCAGAACAGTGAGCTTGCTGAGTACAAAAGAACTGTGCTTCCTACACACATGGGCCATATCTAGTTCAACTCTGCTTAGGAACCTGACAAGAACAGTAGATCCTCTTCAGTCCAATACACTGTACATGATGGGAACAGAAGCCAGTGCTATTTGCCTTGTGTATGACAATGGGAGCGCAATAGTGACTCTTCTTACCAGAAAACAACTCTTGCTTGTAGGACCAGAAACTGCATGTGATTCAACTCCATTTAGGACTGGGAAACTAACGCTAGCTCGCCTTACAAGAAACACATTCTGCTTTTGAGAAATCAGCACTCTTCTACTCTACTGTGTTTCCTATAGCGCCAGAACAGTGAGCAGCTCCTCTTCAGTCCAATACACTGTACTTGCTGGGAACAGACGCCAGTGCTATTTGCCCTGTGTATGACAATGGGAGCGCAATAGTGACTTTTATTACCAGAAAAAACTCTTGCTCGTAAGACCAGAAACTGCATGTGAATCAACTCCATTTATGTGTGGGAAACAAACGCTAGCTCGCCTTACAAGAAAATCACTCTGCTTTTGAGAAAAGAGCAATCTTCTACTCTACTGTGTTTCCTATAGGGCCAGAACAGTGAGCTTGCTCAGAACAAAAGAACTTTGCTTCCTACACACACGGGCCATATCTAGTTCAACTCTGCTTAGGAAACTGACAAGAGCAGTAGCTCCTCTTCAGTCCAATACACTGTACTTGCTGGGAACAGACGCGAGTGCTATTTGTACTGTGTATGGCAATGGGAGTGAAATAGTCACTTTCCTTACCAGAAAACAACTCTTGCTCGTAGGACCTGAAACTGATGGGTTTCAACTCCATTAAGCACTGGGAAACAAACGCTAGCTCACCTTACAAGAAACACACTGTGCTTTTGAGGAAAGAGCACTTTTCTACTCTACTATGTTTCCTATATGGCCAGAACAGTGAGCTTGCTCAGAACAAAAGAACTTTGCTTCCTACACACACGGGCCATATCTAGTTCAATTCTGCTTAGGAAACTGACAAGAACAGTAGATCCTCTTCAGTCCAATACACTGTACTTGCTGGGAACAGACGCCAGTGCTATTTGCCCTGGATATGACAATGGGAGCGCAATAGTGACTCTTCTTACCAGAAAACAACTCTAGCTCATAGGACCAGAAACTGCATGTGACTCAACTCCATTTAGGATTGGGAAACAAACACTAGTTTGTCTTACAAGAAACACACTCTGCTTTTGAGAATAGGGCACACAGCTACTCTACTGTGTTTCCTATGGGGTCCAAACGGTGTGCTTGCTCAGAACAAAAAAACTGTGCTTCCTACACACACGGATCATATCTAGTTCAACTCTGCTTAAGAAACTTACAAGAACAGTAGCTCCTCTTCATTCCAATACACTGTACTTGCTGGGAACAGACGCGAGTGCTATTTGCACTGTATATTGCAATAGGAGCGCAATAGTGACTTTCCTTACCAGAAAACAGCTCTTGGTCGTAGGACCTGAAACTGCATGTGATTCAACTCCATTTAGGACTGGGAAAAAAACGCTAGCTCGCCTTACAAGAAACACACTCTGCTTTTGAGAAAAGAGCACTCTTCTACTCTACTGTGTTTCCTATGGGGTTCTAACAGTGAGCTTGCTTAGAACAAAAGAACTGTGCTTCTTACACACACGGGCCATATCTAGTTCAACTCTGCTTAGGAAACTGACAAGAACAGTAGCTCCTCTTCAGTCCAATACACTGTACTTGCTGGGAAAAGACGCGAGTGCTATTTGTACTGTGTATGGCAATGGGAGCGCAATAGTGACTCTTCTTACCAGAAAACAACTCTTGCTCTTAGGACCAAAAACTACATGTGATTCAACTCCATTTAGAACTTGGAAACAAACGCTAGCTCGCCTTACAAGAAACACACTCTGCTTTTGAGAAAACAGCACTCTTCTACTCTACTGTTTTTCCTATATGGCCAGAACAGTGAGCTTGCTCAGAACAAAAGAACTGTGCTTCCTACACACGGCCATATCTAGTTCAATTCTGCTTAGAAAACTGACAAGAACAGTAGATCCTCTTCAGTCCAATACACTGTACTTGCTGGGAACAGACGCCAGTGCTATTTGCACAATGTATGACAATGGGAGCGCAATAGTGACTCTTCTAACCACAAAACAACTCTTGCTCGTAGGACCAGAAACTGTATGTGATTCAACTCCATTTAGGATTGGGAAACAAACGCTAGCTGGCCTTACAAGAAACACATTCTGCTTTTGAGAATAGGGCACACATCTACTCTACTGTATTTCCTATAGGGTCCAAACAGTGAGCTTGCTCAGAACAGAAGAACTGTGCTTCCTACACACACGGGTCATATCTAGTTCAACTCTGCTTAGGAAACTGACAAGAACAGTAGCTCCTCTTCAGTCCAATACACTGTAATTGCCGGGAACAGATGCGAGTGCTATTTGTACTGTGTATGGCAATGGGAGCACAATAGTGACTTTCCTTACCAGAAAACAACTCTTGCTTGTAGGACCTGAAACTGATGGGTTTCAACTCCATTAAGCACTGGGAAACAAACGCTAGCTCGCCTTACAAGAAACACACTCTGCTTTTGAGGAAAGATCACGCTTCTACTCTACTTTGTTTCCTATAGGGCCAGAACAGTGAGCTTGCTGAGTACAAAAGAACTGTGCTTCCTACACACATGGGCCATATCTAGTTCAACTCTGCTTAGGAACCTGACAAGAACAGTAGATCCTCTTCAGTCCAATACACTGTACATGATGGGAACAGAAGCCAGTGCTATTTGCCTTGTGTATGACAATGGGAGCGCAATAGTGACTCTTCTTACCAGAAAACAACTCTTGCTTGTAGGACCAGAAACTGCATGTGATTCAACTCCATTTAGGACTGGGAAACTAACGCTAGCTTGCCTTACAAGAAACACATTCTGCTTTTGAGAAATCAGCACTCTTCTACTCTACTGTGTTTCCTATAGCGCCAGAACAAAGAGCAGCTCCTCTTCAGTCCAATACACTGTACTTGCTGGGAACAGACACCAGTGCTATTTGCCCTGTGTATGACAATGGGAGCGCAATAGTGACTTTTATTACCAGAAAAAACTCTTGCTCGTAAGACCAGAAACTGCATGTGAATCAACTCCATTTATGTGTGGGAAACAAACGCTAGCTCGCCTTACAAGAAAATCACTCTGCTTTTGAGAAAAGAGCAATCTTCTACTCTACTGTGTTTCCTATAGGGCCAGAACAGTGAGCTTGCTCAGAACAAAAGAACTTTGCTTCCTACACACACGGGCCATATCTAGTTCAACTCTGCTTAGGAAACTGACAAGAGCAGTAGCTCCTCTTCAGTCCAATACACTGTACTTGCTGGGAACAGACGCGAGTGCTATTTGTACTGTGTATGGCAATGGGAGTGAAATAGTCACTTTCCTTACCAGAAAACAACTCTTGCTCGTAGGACCTGAAACTGATGGGTTTCAACTCCATTAAGCACTGGGAAACAAACGCTAGCTCACCTTACAAGAAACACACTGTGCTTTTGAGGAAAGAGCACTTTTCTACTCTACTATGTTTCCTATATGGCCAGAACAGTGAGCTTGCTCAGAACAAAAGAACTTTGCTTCCTACACACACGGGCCATATCTAGTTCAATTCTGCTTAGGAAACTGACAAGAACAGTAGATCCTCTTCAGTCCAATACACTGTACTTGCTGGGAACAGACGCCAGTGCTATTTGCCCTGGATATGACAATGGGAGCGCAATAGTGACTCTTCTTACCAGAAAACAACTCTAGCTCATAGGACCAGAAACTGCATGTGACTCAACTCCATTTAGGATTGGGAAACAAACACTAGTTTGTCTTACAAGAAACACACTCTGCTTTTGAGAATAGGGCACACAGCTACTCTACTGTGTTTCCTATGGGGTCCAAACGGTGTGCTAGCTCAGAACAAAAAAACCGTGCTTCCTACACACACGGATCATATCTAGTTCAACTCTGCTTAAGAAACTTACAAGAACAGTAGCTCCTCTTCATTCCAATACACTGTACTTGCTGGGAACAGACGCGAGTGCTATTTGCACTGTATATTGCAATGGGAGCGCAATAGTGACTTTCCTTACCAGAAAACAGCTCTTGGTCGTAGGACCTGAAACTGCATGTGATTCAACTCCATTTAGGACTGGGAAAAAAACGCTAGCTCGCCTTACAAGAAACACACTCTGCTTTTGAGAAAAGAGCACTCTTCTACTCTACTGTGTTTCCTATGGGGTTCTAACAGTGAGCTTGCTCAGAACAAAAGAACTGTGCTTCTTACACACACGGGCCATATCTAGTTCAACTCTGCTTAGGAAACTGACAAGAACAGTAGCTCCTCTTCAGTCCAATACACTGTACTTGCTGGGAAAAGACGCGAGTGCTTTTTGTACTGTGTATGGCAATGGGAGCGCAATAGTGACTCTTCTTACCAGAAAACAACTCTTGCTCTTAGGACCAAAAACTACATGTGATTCAACTCCATTTAGAACTTGGAAACAAACGCTAGCTCGCCTTACAAGAAACACACTCTGCTTTTGAGAAAACAGCACTCTTCTACTCTACTGTTTTTCCTATATGGCCATAACAGTAAGCTTGCTCAGAACAAAAGAACTGTGCTTCCTACACACGGCCATATCTAGTTCAATTCTGCTTAGAAAACTGACAAGAACAGTAGATCCTCTTCAGTCCAATACACTGTACTTGCTGGGAACAGACGCCAGTGCTATTTGCACAATGTATGACAATGGGAGCGCAATAGTGACTCTTCTAACCATAAAACAACTCTTGCTCGTAGGACCAGAAACTGCATGTGATTCAACTCCATTTAGGATAGGGAAACAAACGCTAGCTAGCCTTACAAGAAACACATTCTGCTTTTGAGAATAGGGCACACATCTACTCTACTGTATTTCCTATAGGGTCCAAACAGTGAGCTTGCTCAGAACAGAAGAACTGTGCTTCCTACACACACGGGTCATATCTAGTTCAACTCTGCTTAGGAAACTGACAAGAACAGTAGCTCCTCTTCAGTCCAATACACTGTAATTGCCAGGAACAGACGCGAGGGCTATTTGTACTGTGTATGGCAATGGGAGCGCAATAGTGACTTTCCTTACCAGAAAACAACTCTTGCTCGTAGGACCTGAAACTGATGGGTTTCAACTCCATTAAGCACTGGGAAACAAACGCTAGCTCGCCTTACAAGAAACACACTCTGCTTTTGAGAAAAGAGCATGCTTCTACTCTACTGTGTTTCCTATAGGGCCAGAACAGTGAGCTTGCTGAGTACAAAAGAACTGTGCTTCCTACACACATGGGCCATATCTAGTTCAACTCTGCTTAGGAACCTGACAAGAACAGTAGATCCTCTTCAGTCCAATACACTGTACATGATGGGAACAGAAGCCAGTGCTATGTGCCTTGTATATGACAATGGGAGCGCAATAGTGACTCTTCTTACCAGAAAACAACTCTTGCTTGTAGGACCAGAAACTGCATGTGATTCAACTCCATTTAGGACTGGGAAACAAACGCTAGCTCGCCTTACAAGAAACACATTCTGCTTTTGAGAAATCAGCACTCTTCTACTCTACTGTGTTTCCTATAGCACCAGAACAGTGAGCAGCTCCTCTTCAGTCCAATACACTGTACTTGCTGGGAACAGACGCCAGTGCTATTTGCCCTGTGTATGACAATGGGAGCGCAATAGTGACTTTTATTACCAGAAAATACTCTTGCTCCTAAGACCAGAAACTGCATGTGAATCAACTCCATTTATGTGTGGGAAACAAACGCTAGCTCGCCTTACAAGAAAATCACTCTGCTTTTGAGAAAAGAGCAATCTTCTACTCTACTGTGTTTCCTATAGGGCCAGAACAGTGAGCTTGCTCAGAACAAAAGAACTTTGCTTCCTACACACACGGGCCATATCTAGTTCAACTCTGCTTAGGAAACTGACAAGAGCAGTAGCTCCTCTTCAGTCCAATACACTGTACTTGCTGGGAACAGACGCGAGTGCTATTTGTACTGTGTATGGCAATGGGAGTGAAATAGTCACTTTCCTTACCAGAAAACAACTCTTGCTCGTAGGACCTGAAACTGATGGGTTTCAACTCCATTAAGCACTGGGAAACAAACGCTAGCTCGCCTTACAAGAAACACACTGTGCTTTTGAGGAAAGAGCACTTTTCTACTCTACTATGTTTCCTATATGGCCAGAACAGTGAGCTTGCTCAGAACAAAAGAACTTTGCTTCCTACACACACGGGCCATATCTAGTTCAATTCTGCTTAGGAAACTGACAAGAACAGTAGATCCTCTTCAGTCCAATACACTGTACTTGCTGGGAACAGACGCCAGTGCTATTTGCCCTGGATATGACAATGGGAGCGCAATAGTGACTCTTCTTACCAGAAAACAACTCTAGCTCATAGGACCAGAAACTGCATGTGACTCAACTCCATTTAGGATTGGGAAACAAACACTAGTTCGTCTTACAAGAAACACACTCTGCTTTTGAGAATAGGGCACACAGCTACTCTACTGTGTTTCCTATGGGGTCCAAACAGTGTGCTTGCTCAGAACAAAAAAACTGTGCTTCCTACACACACGGGTCATATCTAGTTCAACTCTGCTTAAGAAACTTACAAGAACAGTAGCTCCTCTTCATTCCAATACACTGTACTTGCTGGGAACAGGATCGAGTGCTATTTGCACTGTATATTGCAATGGGAGCGCAATAGTGACTTTCCTTACCAGAAAACAGCTCTTGGTCGTAGGACCTGAAACTGCATGTGATTCAACTCCATTTAGGACTGGGAAACAAATGCTAGCTCGCCTTACAAGAAACACACTCTGCTTTTGAGAAAAGAGCACTCTTCTACTCTACTGTGTTTCCTATGGGGTTCGAACAGTGAGCTTGCTCAGAACAAAAGAACTGTGCTTCCTACACACACGGGCCATATCTAGTTCAACTCTGCTTAGGAAACTGACAAGAAAAGTAGCTCCTCTTCAGTCCAATACACTGTACTTGCTGGGAAAAGACGCCAGTGCTATTTGTACTGTGTATGGCAATGGGAGCGTAATAGTGACTCTTCTTACCAGAAAACAACTCTTGCTCGTAGGACCAAAAACTACATGTGATTCAACTCCATTTAGAACTTGGAAACAAACGCTAGCTCGCCTTACAAGAAACACACTCTGCTTTTGAGAAAACAGCACTCTTCTACTCTACTGTTTTTCCTATATGGCCAGAACAGTGAGCTTGCTCAGAACAAAAGAACTGTGCTTCCTACACACGGCCATATCTAGTTCAATTCTGCTTAGAAAACTGACAAGAACAGTAGATCCTCTTCAGTCCAATACACTGTACTTGCTGGGAACAGACGCCAGTGCTATTTGCACAATGTATGACAATGGGAGCGCAATAGTGACTCTTCTAACCACAAAACAACTCTTGCTCGTAGGACCAGAAACTGCATGTGATTCAACTCCATTTAGGATTGGGAAACAAACGCTAGCTGGCCTTACAAGAAACACATTCTGCTTTTGAGAATAGGGCACACATCTACTCTACTGTATTTCCTATAGGGTCCAAACAGTGAGCTTGCTCAGAACAGAAGAACTGTGCTTCCTACACACACGGGTCATATCTAGTTCAACTCTGCTTAGAAAACTGACAAGAACAGTAGCTCCTCTTCAGTCCAATACACTGTAATTGCCGGGAACAGACGCGAGTGCTATTTGTACTGTGTATGGCAATGGGAGCGCAATAGTGACTTTCCTTACCAGAAAACAACTCTTGCTCTTAGGACCTGAAACTGATGGGTTTCAACTCCATTAAGCACTGGGAAACAAACACTAGCTCGCCTTACAAGAAACACACTCTGCTTTTGAGGAAAGATCACGCTTCTACTCTACTGTGTTTCCTATAGGGCCAGAACAGTGAGCTTGCTGAGTACAAAAGAACTGTGCTTCCTACACACATGGGCCATATCTAGTTCAACTCTGCTTAGGAACCTGACAAGAACAGTAGATCCTCTTCAGTCCAATACACTGTACATGATGGGAACAGAAGCCAGTGCTATTTGCCTTGTGTATGACAATGGGAGCGCAATAGTGACTCTTCTTACCAGAAAACAACTCTTGCTTGTAGGACCAGAAACTGCATGTGATTCAACTCCATTTAGGACTGGGAAACAAACGCTAGCTCGCCTTACAAGAAACACATTCTGCTTTTGAGAAATCAGCACTCATCTACTCTACTGTGTTTCCTATAGCGCCAGAACAGTGAGCAGCTCCTCTTCAGTCCAATACACTGTACTTGCTGGGAACAGACGCCAGTGCTATTTGCCCTGTGTATGACAATGGGACCGCAATATTGACTTTTATTACCAGAAAAACCTCTTGCTCGTAAGACCAGAAACTGCATGTGAATCAACTCCATTTATGTGTGGGAAACAAACGCTAGCTCGCCTTACAAGAAACACACTCTGGTTTTGAGAAAAGAGCACTCTTCTACTCTACTGTGTTTCTTATATGGCCAGAACAGTGAGCTTGCTCAGAACAAAAGAACTGTGCTTCTTACACACACGGGCCATATCTAGTTCAATTCTGCTTAGGAAAATGACAAGAACAGTAGCTCCTCTTCAGTCCAATACACTGTACTTGCTGGAAACTGATGAGAGTGCTATTGGCACTGTGTATGGCAAAGGGAGCTCAATAGTGACTTTCCTTACCAGAAAACAACTCTTGCGTGTAGGAACAAAAACTGCATATGATTCAACTCCATTTAGGCCTTGGAAAAAAACGCTAGCTCCCCTTACAAGAAACCCACTCTGCTTTTGAGAAAACTGAACTCTTCTACTCTACTGTGTTTCCTATAGCGCCAGAACAGTGAGCTTGCTCAGAACAAAAGAACTGTGCTTCCTACACACGGCGATATCTACTTCAATTCTGCTTAGTAAACTGACAAGAACAGTATCTCCTCTTCAGTCCAATACACTGTACTTTCTGGGAACAGACGCGAGGGCTATTTGCACTGTGTACAGCAATGGGAGCGCAATAGTGACTCTTCTAACCAGAAAACAACTCTTGCTCGTAGGACCAGAAACTGCATGTGTATTTGAACTCCATTTAGGACTGGGAAACAAACGCTAGTTCGCCTTACAAGAAACACACTCTGCTTTTGAGAAAAGAGCACACTTCTACTCTACTGTGTTTCCTATGGGGTTCGAACAGTGAGCTTGCTTAGAACAAAAGAATTGTGCTTCCTACACACACGGGCCATATCTAGTTCAACTCTGCTTAGGAAACTGACAAGAACAGTAGCTCTTCTTCAGACCAATACACTGTACTTGCGTTAAACATACGCGAGTGCTATATGTACTGTGTATGGCAATGGGAGCACAATACTGACTCTTCTTACCAGAAAACAACTCTTGCTCGTAGGACCAAAAACTGCATTTGATTCAACTCCATTTAGTACTGAGAAACAAACGCTAGCTCGCCTTAGAAGAAACTCACTTTGCTTTTGAGAAAAGAGCACTCTTCTACTCTACTGTGGTTCCTATAGGGCCAGAACAGTGAGCTTGCTCAGAAGAAAAGAACTGTGCTTCCTACACACACGGGCCATATCTAGTTCAACTCTGCTTAGGAAACTGATGAGAACAGCAGCTCCTCTTCAGTCCAATACACTGCACTTGATGGGCACATACGCGAGTGCTATTTGCACTGTGTACAGCAATGGGAGCGCAATAGTTACTCTTCTTACCAGAAAACAACTCTTGCTTGTAGGACCAGAAACTGCATGTCATTCAACTCCATTTAGAACTTGGAAACAAACGCTAGCTCGCCTTACAAGAAACACACTCTGCT
This sequence comes from Peromyscus eremicus, assembly GCF_949786415.1. Classification (NCBI taxonomy): domain Eukaryota; kingdom Metazoa; phylum Chordata; class Mammalia; order Rodentia; family Cricetidae; genus Peromyscus; species Peromyscus eremicus. The sequence continues at coordinate 214,299 of NW_026734618.1, forward strand.
TTTGAGAAAACAGCACTCTTCTACTCCACTGTGTTTAATATAGCGACATAACAGTGAGCTTGCTCAGAACAAAAGAAATGTGCTTACTACACATGGCCATATCTAGTTCAATTCTGCTTAGGAAACTGACAGGAACAGTAGATCCTCTTCAGTCCAATACACTGTACTTGCTGGGAACAGACGCCAGTGCTATTTGCACTGTGTATGACAATGGGAGCGCAATAGTGACTCTTCTTACCACAAAACAATTCTTGCTCGTAGGACAAGAAACTGCATGTGATTCAACTACATTCAGGACTGGGAAACAAAGGCTAGCTCGACTTACAAGAAACACTCTTTGCTCTTGTGGAAAGAGCACTCTTCTACTCTACTGTGTTTCCTATAGGGCCAGAACAGTGAGGTGCTGACTACAAAAGAACTGTGCTTCCTACACACATGGGCCATATCTACTTCAACTCTGCTTAGGATCCTGACAAGAACAGTAGATCCTCTTTAGTTCAATACACTGTACATGCTGGGAACAGACGCCAGTGCTATTTGCCCTGTGTATGAAAATGGGAGCGCAATAGTGACTCTTCTTACCACAAAACAACTCTTGCTCGTAGGACCAGAAACTGCATGTGATTCAACTCCATTTAGGATTGGGGAACAAACGCTAGCTAGCCTTACAAGAAACACACTCTGCTTTTGAGAATAGGGCACACATCTACTCTAATGTGTTTCCTATGGTGTCCAAACAGTGAGCTTGCTCAGAACAAAAGAACTGTGCTTCCTACACACACGGGTCATATCTAGTTCAACTCTGCTTAGGAAACAGACAAGAACAGTAGCTCCTCTTCAGTCCAATACACTGTACTTGCTGGGAACAGACGCGAGTGTTATTTGCCCTGTGTATGAAAATGGGAGCGCAATAGTGACTCTTCTTACCACAAAACAACTCTTGCTCGTAGGACCAGAAACTGCATGTGATTCAACTCCATTTAGGATTGGGAAACAAACGCTAGCTAGCCTTACAAGAAACACACTCTGCTTTTGAGAATAGGGCACACATCTACTCTACTGTGTTTCCTATGGGTTCCAAACAGTGAGCTTGCTCAGAAGAAAAGAACTGTGGTTCCTACACACACGGGCCATATCTAGTTCAACTCTGCTTAGGAAACTGACGAGAATAGTAGCTCCTCTTCAGTCCAATACACTGCACTTGATGGGCACATACGCGAGTGCTATTTGCACTGTGTACAGCAATGGGAGAGCAATAGTTATTCTTCTTGCCAGAAAACAACTCTTGCGTGTAGGACCAAAAACTGCATGTGATTCAACTCCATTTAGAACTTGGAAACAAACGCTAGCTCGCCTTACAAGAAACACATTCTGCTTTTGAGAAATCAGCACTCTTCTACTCTACTGTGTTTCCTATAGCACCAGAACAGTGAGCAGCTCCTCTTCAGTCCAATACACTGTACTTGCTGGGAACAGACGCCTGTGCTATATGCCCTGTGTATGACAATGGGAGCGCAATAGTGACTTTTATTACCAGAAAAAACTCTTGCTTGTAAGACCAGAAACTGCATGTGAATCAACTCCATTTATGTCTGGGAAACAAACGCTAGCTCGCCTTACAAGAAACACACTCTGGTTTTGAGAAAAGAGCACTCTTCTACTCTGCTGTGTTTCTTATAGGGCCAGAACAGTGAGCTTGCTCAGAACAAAAGAACTGTGCTTCCTACACACACGGGCCATATCTAGTTCAATTCTGCTTAGGAAACTGACAAGAACAGTAGCTCCTCTTCAGTCCAATACCCTGTACTTGCTGGGAACAGACGCGAGTGCTATTTGTACTGTGTATGGCAATGGGAGGGCAATAGTGACTCTTCTTACCAGAAAACAACTCTAGCTCATAGGACCAGAAACTGCATGTGTATTTCAACTCCATTTTGGACTGGGAAACAAACACTAGCTCGATTTACAAGAAACACACTCTGCTTTTAAGAAAAGTGCACTCTTCTACTCTTCTGTGTTTCCTATGGGGTTCCAACGGTGAGCTTGCTCAGAACAAAAGAACTGTGCTTCCTACACACACGGGGCATATCTAGTTCATCTATGCCTAGGAAACTGACAAGATCAGTAGCTCCTCTGAAATCCAATAGACTGTACTTGCTGGTAACAGACGCGAGTGCTATTTGTACTGTGTGTGGAAATTGGTGCGCAATAGTAACTCTTCTTACCAGAAAACAACTCTTGATCATAGGACCAAAAACTGCATTTGAATCAACTCCATTTAGGACTGGGAAACAAACGCTAGCTCACCTTACAAGAAACACACTCTGCTTTTGAAAAAAGAGCACTCTTCTACTCTACTGTGTTTCCTATGGGGTCCGAACAGTGAGCTTGCTCAGAACAAAAGAACTGTGCTTCCTATGCACACGATCCATATCTAGTTCAACTCTGCTTAGGAAACTGACAAGAACAGTATATCCACTTCAGTCCAATACAGTGTACTTGCTGGGAACAGACGCGAGTGCTATTTGCACTGTGTGTGACAATGGCAGCGCAATTGTGACTCTTCATACCACAAAACAACTCTTGCTCACAGGACCAGAAACTGCATGTGATTCAACTCCATTTAGGACTGGGAAACAAACGCTAGCTCGCCTTACAAGAAACACACTCTGCTTTTGAGAAAAGAGCACTCTTCTACTCTACTGTGTTTCCTATAGGGCCAAAACAGTGAGCTTCCTCAGAACAAAAGAACTGTGCTTCCTAAACACACGGGCCATATCTAGTTCAATTCTGCTTAGGAAACTGACAAAAACAGTAGCTCCTCTTCAGTCCAATGCACTGTACTTGTTGGGAACAGACGCGAGTGCTATTTGCACTGTGTATGGCAAAAGGAGCGCAATAGTGACTCTTTTTACCAGAAAACAACTCTTGCTCGTAGGTCCAGAAACTGCATGTGTATTTCAACTCCATTTAGGACTGGGAAACAAATGCTAGCTCGCCTTACAAGAAACACACTCTGCTTTTGAGAAAAGAGCACTCATCTACTCTACTGTGTTTCCTATTGAGTTCGAACAGTGAGCTTGCTCAGAACAAAAGAACTGTGCTTCCTACACACACGGGCCATATCTAGTTCAACTCTGCTTAGGAAACTGACAAGAACAGTACCTCCTCTTCAGACCAATACACTGTACTTGCGTTAAACTAATGCGAGGGCTATATTTTCTGTGTATGGCAATGGGAGCGCAATTGTGACTCTTCTTACCAGAAAACAACTCTTGCTCGTAGGACCAAAAACTGCATTTGATTCAACTCCATTTAGGACTGGGAAACAAACGCTAGCTCGCCTTACAAGAAACTCACTCTGCTTTTGAGAATAAGGCACACATCTTCTCTACTGTGTTTCCTATGGGGTCCAAACAGTGAGCTTGCTCAGAACAAAAGAATTTTGCTTTCTACATACAAGGGTCATATCTAGTTCAACTCTGCTTAGGAAACTGAGAAGAACAGTAGCTCCTCTTCAGTCCAATACACTGTACTTGCTGGGAAAAGACGCCAGTGCTATTTGCACTGTGTATGGAAGTGAGAGCGCAATAGTGACTTTCCCTACCAGAAAACAACTCTTGCTCGTAGGACCTGAAACTGTATGTGATTCAACTCCATTTAGGACTGGGAAACAAACGCTAGCTCGCCTTACAAGAAACTCACTCTGCTTTTGAGAAAAGAGCACTCTTCTACTCTACTGTGTTTCCTATGGGGTCCGAACAGTGAGCTTGCTCAGAACAAAACAACAGTGCTTCCTACACACACGGTCCATATCTAGTTCAACTCTGCTTAGGAAACTGACAAGAACAGTAGCTCCTCTTCAATCCAATACACTGTACTTACTGGGAACAGACGCGAGTGCTATTTGCACTGTGTAAGGCAATGGGAGCACAATAGTGACTCTTCTTACCAGAAAACAATTCTTGCTCTTAGGACCAGAAACTGCATTTGATTCAATCTACTTAGGACTGGGAAACAAACGCTAGCTCGCCTTACAATAAAAACGCTCTGCTTTTGAGAATAAGGCACACATCTTCTCTACTGTGTTTCCTATGGGGTCCAAACAGTGAGCTTGCTCAGAACAAAAGAATTTTGCTTTCTACACACAGGGGTCATATCTAGTTCAACTCTGCTTAGGAAACTGACAAAAACAGTAGCTCCTCTTCAGTCCAATACACTGTACTTGCAGGGAAAAGATGCCAGTGCTATTTGCACTGTGTATGGCAGTGAGAGCGCAATAGTGACTTTCCCTACCAGAAAACAACTCTTGCTCGTAGGACCAAAAACTGCATTTGAATCAACTCCATTTAGGACTGGGAAACAAACGCTAGCTCGCCTTACAAGAAACACACTCTGCTTTTGAGAATAGGGCACACATCTACTCTACTGTGTTTCCTATGGGATCCAAACAGTGAGCTTGATCAGAACAAAAGAACTGTGCTTCCTACACACATGAGTCATATCTAGTTCAACTCTGCTTAGGAAACTGACAAGAACAGTAGCTCCTCTTCAGTCCAATACACTGTACTTGCTGGGAACAGACGCGAGTGTTATTTGCCCTGTGTATGAAAATGGGAGCGCAATAGTGACTCTTCTTACCACAAAACAACTCTTGCTCGTAGGACCAGAAACTGCATGTGATTCAACTCCATTTAGGATTGGGAAACAAACGCTAGCTAGCCTTACAAGAAACACACTCTGCTTTTGAGAATAGGGCACACATCTACTCTACTGTGTTTCCTATGGGTTCCAAACAGTGAGCTTGCTCAGAAGAAAAGAACTGTGGTTCCTACACACACGGGCCATATCTAGTTCAACTCTGCTTAGGAAACTGACGAGAATAGTAGCTCCTCTTCAGTCCAATACACTGCACTTGATGGGCACATACGCGAGTGCTATTTGCACTGTGTACAGCAATGGGAGAGCAATAGTTATTCTTCTTGCCAGAAAACAACTCTTGCGTGTAGGACCAAAAACTGCATGTGATTCAACTCCATTTAGAACTTGGAAACAAACGCTAGCTCGCCTTACAAGAAACACATTCTGCTTTTGAGAAATCAGCACTCTTCTACTCTACTGTGTTTCCTATAGCGCCAGAACAGTGAGCAGCTCCTCTTCAGTCCAATACACTGTACTTGCTGGGAACAGACGCCTGTGCTATATGCCCTGTGTATGACAATGGGAGCGCAATAGTGACTTTTATTACCAGAAAAAACTCTTGCTTGTAAGACCAGAAACTGCATGTGAATCAACTCCATTTATGTCTGGGAAACAAACGCTAGCTCGCCTTACAAGAAACACACTCTGGTTTTGAGAAAAGAGCACTCTTCTACTCTGCTGTGTTTCTTATAGGGCCAGAACAGTGAGCTTGCTCAGAACAAAAGAACTGTGCTTCCTACACACACGGGCCATATCTAGTTCAATTCTGCTTAGGAAACTGACAAGAACAGTAGCTCCTCTTCAGTCCAATACCCTGTACTTGCTGGGAACAGACGCGAGTGCTATTTGTACTGTGTATGGCAATGGGAGGGCAATAGTGACTCTTCTTACCAGAAAACAACTCTAGCTCATAGGACCAGAAACTGCATGTGTATTTCAACTCCATTTTGGACTGGGAAACAAACACTAGCTCGATTTACAAGAAACACACTCTGCTTTTAAGAAAAGTGCACTCTTCTACTCTTCTGTGTTTCCTATGGGGTTCCAACGGTGAGCTTGCTCAGAACAAAAGAACTGTGCTTCCTACACACACGGGGCATATCTAGTTCATCTATGCCTAGGAAACTGACAAGATCAGTAGCTCCTCTGAAATCCAATAGACTGTACTTGCTGGTAACAGACGCGAGTGCTATTTGTACTGTGTGTGGAAATTGGTGCGCAATAGTAACTCTTCTTACCAGAAAACAACTCTTGATCATAGGACCAAAAACTGCATTTGAATCAACTCCATTTAGGACTGGGAAACAAACGCTAGCTCACCTTACAAGAAACACACTCTGCTTTTGAAAAAAGAGCACTCTTCTACTCTACTGTGTTTCCTATGGGGTCCGAACAGTGAGCTTGCTCAGAACAAAAGAACTGTGCTTCCTATGCACACGATCCATATCTAGTTCAACTCTGCTTAGGAAACTGACAAGAACAGTATATCCACTTCAGTCCAATACAGTGTACTTGCTGGGAACAGACGCGAGTGCTATTTGCACTGTGTGTGACAATGGCAGCGCAATTGTGACTCTTCATACCACAAAACAACTCTTGCTCACAGGACCAGAAACTGCATGTGATTCAACTCCATTTAGGACTGGGAAACAAACGCTAGCTCGCCTTACAAGAAACACACTCTGCTTTTGAGAAAAGAGCACTCTTCTACTCTACTGTGTTTCCTATAGGGCCAAAACAGTGAGCTTCCTCAGAACAAAAGAACTGTGCTTCCTAAACACACGGGCCATATCTAGTTCAATTCTGCTTAGGAAACTGACAAAAACAGTAGCTCCTCTTCAGTCCAATGCACTGTACTTGTTGGGAACAGACGCGAGTGCTATTTGCACTGTGTATGGCAAAAGGAGCGCAATAGTGACTCTTTTTACCAGAAAACAACTCTTGCTCGTAGGTCCAGAAACTGCATGTGTATTTCAACTCCATTTAGGACTGGGAAACAAATGCTAGCTCGCCTTACAAGAAACACACTCTGCTTTTGAGAAAAGAGCACTCATCTACTCTACTGTGTTTCCTATTGAGTTCGAACAGTGAGCTTGCTCAGAACAAAAGAACTGTGCTTCCTACACACACGGGCCATATCTAGTTCAACTCTGCTTAGGAAACTGACAAGAACAGTACCTCCTCTTCAGACCAATACACTGTACTTGCGTTAAACTAATGCGAGGGCTATATTTTCTGTGTATGGCAATGGGAGCGCAATTGTGACTCTTCTTACCAGAAAACAACTCTTGCTCGTAGGACCAAAAACTGCATTTGATTCAACTCCATTTAGGACTGGGAAACAAACGCTAGCTCGCCTTACAAGAAACTCACTCTGCTTTTGAGAATAAGGCACACATCTTCTCTACTGTGTTTCCTATGGGGTCCAAACAGTGAGCTTGCTCAGAACAAAAGAATTTTGCTTTCTACATACAAGGGTCATATCTAGTTCAACTCTGCTTAGGAAACTGAGAAGAACAGTAGCTCCTCTTCAGTCCAATACACTGTACTTGCTGGGAAAAGACGCCAGTGCTATTTGCACTGTGTATGGAAGTGAGAGCGCAATAGTGACTTTCCCTACCAGAAAACAACTCTTGCTCGTAGGACCTGAAACTGTATGTGATTCAACTCCATTTAGGACTGGGAAACAAACGCTAGCTCGCCTTACAAGAAACTCACTCTGCTTTTGAGAAAAGAGCACTCTTCTACTCTACTGTGTTTCCTATGGGGTCCGAACAGTGAGCTTGCTCAGAACAAAACAACAGTGCTTCCTACACACACGGTCCATATCTAGTTCAACTCTGCTTAGGAAACTGACAAGAACAGTAGCTCCTCTTCAATCCAATACACTGTACTTACTGGGAACAGACGCGAGTGCTATTTGCACTGTGTAAGGCAATGGGAGCACAATAGTGACTCTTCTTACCAGAAAACAATTCTTGCTCTTAGGACCAGAAACTGCATTTGATTCAATCTACTTAGGACTGGGAAACAAACGCTAGCTCGCCTTACAATAAAAACGCTCTGCTTTTGAGAATAAGGCACACATCTTCTCTACTGTGTTTCCTATGGGGTCCAAACAGTGAGCTTGCTCAGAACAAAAGAATTTTGCTTTCTACACACAGGGGTCATATCTAGTTCAACTCTGCTTAGGAAACTGACAAAAACAGTAGCTCCTCTTCAGTCCAATACACTGTACTTGCAGGGAAAAGACGCCAGTGCTATTTGCACTGTGTATGGCAGTGAGAGCGCAATAGTGACTTTCCCTACCAGAAAACAACTCTTGCTCGTAGGACCAAAAACTGCATTTGAATCAACTCCATTTAGGACTGGGAAACAAACGCTAGCTCGCCTTACAAGAAACACACTCTGCTTTTGAGAATAGGGCACACATCTACTCTACTGTGTTTCCTATGGGATCCAAACAGTGAGCTTGATCAGAACAAAAGAACTGTGCTTCCTACACACATGAGTCATATCTAGTTCAACTCTGCTTAGGAAACTGACAAGAACAGTAGCTCCTCTTCAGTCCAATACACTGTATTTGCTGGGAACAGACGCGAGTGCTATTTGCACTGTGTACAGAAATGGGAGCACAATAGTGACTTTCCTTACGAGAAAACAACTCTTGCTCCTAGGACCTGAAACTGTATGTGATTCAACTCCATTTAGGACTGGGAAACAAATGCTAGCTCGCCTTACAAGAAACACACTCTGCTTTTGAGGAAAGAGCACTCTTCTACTCTACTGTGTTTCCTATAGGGTCAGAACAGTCAGCTTGCTGAGTACAATAGAACTGTGCTTCCTACACACAGGGGCCATATCTAGTTCAACTCTGCTTAGGAACCTGACAAGAACAGTAGATACTCTTCAGTCCAATACACTTTACATGCTGGGAAGACAAACCAGTGTTATTTGCCCTGTGTATGACATTGGGAGCGCAATAGTGACTCTTCTTACCAGAAGAAGCTCTTGCTCGTAGGACCAGAAACTGCATGTGATTCAACTCAATTTAGGACTGGGAAACAAACGCTAACTAGCCTTACAAGAAACACACTCTGCTTTTGAGAAAAGAGCACTCTTCTACTCTACTGTGTTTCCTATGGGGTTCGAACAGTGAGCTTGCTCAGAACAAAATAACTGTGCTTCCTACACACATGGGCCATATCTAGTTCAACTCAGTTTAGGAAACTGACAAGAACAGTAGCTCCTCTTCAGTCCAATACACTGTACTTGCGGGGAACAGACACAAGTGCTATTTGTACTGTGTATGGCAATGGGAGCGCAATAGTGACTCTTCTTACCAGAAAACAACTCTTGCTCGTAGGACCAAAAACTGCATTTGATTCAACTCCATTTAGGACTGGGAAACAAACGCTAGCTCGCCTTACAAGAAACTCACTCTGCTTTTGAGAATAAGGCACACATCTTCTCTACTGTGTTTCCTTAGGGGTCCAAACAGTGAGCTTGCTCAGAACAAAAGAATTTTGCTTTCTACATACAAGGGTCATATCTAGTTCAACTCTGCTTAGGAAACTGAGAAGAACAGTAGCTCCTCTTCAGTCCAATACACTGTACTTGCTGGGAAAAGACGCCAGTGCTATTTGCACTGTGTATGGAAGTGAGAGCGCAATAGTGACTTTCCCTACCAGAAAACAACTCTTGCTCGTAGGACCTGAAACTGTATGTGATTCAACTCCATTTAGGACTGGGAAACAAACGCTAGCTCGCCTTACAAGAAACTCACTCTGCTTTTGAGAAAAGAGCACTCTTCTACTCTACTGTGTTTCCTATGGGGTCCGAACAGTGAGCTTGCTCAGAACAAAACAACAGTGCTTCCTACACACACGGTCCATATCTAGTTCAACTCTGCTTAGGAAACTGACAAGAACAGTAGCTCCTCTTCAATCCAATACACTGTACTTACTGGGAACAGACGCGAGTGCTATTTGCACTGTGTAAGGCAATGGGAGCACAATAGTGACTCTTCTTACCAGAAAACAATTCTTGCTCTTAGGACCAGAAACTGCATTTGATTCAATCTACTTAGGACTGGGAAACAAACGCTAGCTCGCCTTACAATAAAAACGCTCTGCTTTTGAGAATAAGGCACACATCTTCTCTACTGTGTTTCCTATGGGGTCCAAACAGTGAGCTTGCTCAGAACAAAAGAATTTTGCTTTCTACACACAGGGGTCATATCTAGTTCAACTCTGCTTAGGAAACTGACAAGAACAGTAGCTCCTCTTCAGTCCAATACACTGTACTTGCAGGGAAAAGACGCCAGTGCTATTTGCACTGTGTATGGCAGTGAGAGCGCAATAGTGACTTTCCCTACCAGAAAACAACTCTTGCTCGTAGGACCAAAAACTGCATTTGAATCAACTCCATTTAGGACTGGGAAACAAACGCTAGCTTGCCTTACAAGAAACACACTCTGCTTTTGAGAATAGGGCACACATCTACTCTACTGTGTTTCCTATGGGATCCAAACAGTGAGCTTGCTCAGAACAAAAGAACTGTGCTTCCTACACACACGAGTCATATCTAGTTCAACTCTGCTTAGGAAACTGACAAGAACAGTAGCTCCTCTTCAGTCCAATACACTGTATTTGCTGGGAACAGACGCGAGTGCTATTTGCACTGTGTACAGAAATGGGAGCACAATAGTGACTTTCCTTACGAGAAAACAACTCTTGCTCCTAGGACCTGAAACTGTATGTGATTCAACTCCATTTAGGACTGGGAAACAAATGCTAGCTCGCCTTACAAGAAACACACTCTGCTTTTGAGGAAAGAGCACTCTTCTACTCTACTGTGTTTCCTATAGGGTCAGAACAGTCAGCTTGCTGAGTACAATAGAACTGTGCTTCCTACACACAGGGGCCATATCTAGTTCAACTCTGCTTAGGAACCTGACAAGAACAGTAGATACTCTTCAGTCCAATACACTTTACATGCTGGGAAGACAAACCAGTGTTATTTGCCCTGTGTATGACATTGGGAGCGCAATAGTGACTCTTCTTACCAGAAGAAACTCTTGCTCGTAGGACCAGAAACTGCATGTGATTCAACTCAATTTAGGACTGGGAAACAAACGCTAACTAGCCTTACAAGAAACACACTCTGCTTTTGAGAAAAGAGCACTCTTCTACTCTACTGTGTTTCCTATGGGGTTCGAACAGTGAGCTTGCTCAGAACAAAATAACTGTGCTTCCTACACACACGGGCCATATCTAGTTCAACTCAGCTTAGGAAACTGACAAGAACAGTAGCTCCTCTTCAGTCCAATACACTGTACTTGCGGGGAACAGACGCAAGTGCTATTTGTACTGTGTATGGCAATGGGAGCGCAATAGTGACTCTTCTTACCAGAAAACAACTCTTGCTCCTAGGAACAAAAACTGCATTTGATTCAACTCCATTTAGGACTGGGAAACAAACGCTAGCTCGCCTTACAAGAAACTCACTCTGCTTTTGAGAATAAGGCACACATCTTCTCTGCTGTGTTTCCTATGGGGTCCAAACAGTGAGCTTGCTCAGAACAAAAGAATTTTGCTTTCTACACACAAGGGTCATATCTAGTTCAACTCTGCTTAGGAAACTGAGAAGAACAGTAGCTCCTCTTCAGTCCAATACACTGTACTTGCTGGGAAAAGACGCCAGTGCTATTTGCACTGTGTATGGAAGTGAGAGCACAATAGTGACTTTCCCTACCAGAAAACAACTCTTGCTCGTAGGACCTGAAACTGTATGTGATTCAACTCCATTTAGAACTGGGAAACAAACGCTAGCTCGCCTTACAAGAAACTCACTCTGCTTTTGAGAAAAGAGCACTCTTCTACTCTACTGTCTTTCCTATAGGGCCAGAACAGTGAGCTTGCTCAGAACAAAGAACTGTGCTTCCTACACACACGGGCCATATCTAGTTCAATTCTGCTTAGGAAACTGACAAGAACAGTAGCTCTTCTTCAGTCCAATACACTGTACTTGAGTTAAACTAACGCGAGTGCTATATGTTCTGTGTATGGCAATAGGAGCGCAATACTGACTCTTCTTACCAGAAAACAACTCTTGCTCGTAGGACCAAAAACTGCATTTGATTCAACTCCATTTAGGACTGAGAAACAAACGCTAGCTCGCCTTAGAAGAAACACTCTCTGCTTTTGAGAAAAGAGCACTCTTCTACTCTACTGTCTTTCCTATAGGGCCAGAACAGTGAGCTTGCTCAGAACAAAGAACTGTGCTTCCTACACACACGGGCCATATCTAGTTCAATTCTGCTTAGGAAACTGACAAGAACAGTAGCTCTTCTTCAGTCCAATACACTGTACTTGAGTTAAACTAACGCGAGTGCTATATGTTCTGTGTATGGCAATAGGAGCACAATACTGACTCTTCTTACCAGAAAACAACTCTTGCTCTTAGGACCAAAAACTGCATTTGATTCAACTCCATTTAGGACTGAGAAACAAACGCTAGCTCGCCTTAGAAGAAACACTCTCTGCTTTTGAGAAAAGAGCACTCTTCTACTCTAATGTGTTTCCTATAGGGCCAGAACAGTGAGCCTGCTCAGAAGAAAAGAACTGTGCTTCCTACACACACGGGCCATAACTAGTTCAACTCTGCTTAGGAAACTGACAAGAACAGTAGATCCTCTTCAGTCCAATACACTGTACTTGCTGGGAACAGACGCGAGTGCTATTTGCACTGTGTATGGCAATGGAAGCGCAATTGTGACTCTTCTTACCAGAAAACAACTCTTGCTCGTAGGACCCGAAACTGCATGTGATTCATCTCCATTAAGGACTGGGAAACAAATGCTAGCATGCCTTACAAGAAACACACTCTGCTTTTGAGAAAAGAGCACTCTTCTACTCTACTGTGTTTCCTATAGGGCCAGAACAGTGAGCTTGCTCAGAAGAAAAGAACTGTGCTTCCTATAGACACGGGCCATATCCAGTTCATCTTGCCTAGGAAACTGATGAGAACAGTAGTTCCTCTTTAGTCCAATACACTGTACTTGCTGGGAACATACGCGAGTGCTATTTACACTGTGTGCAGCAATGGGAGCCCAATAGTGACTCTTCTTACCAGAAAACAACTCTTGCTCATAGGACCAGAAACTGAATGTCATTCAACTCCATTTAGGACTGGGAAACAAACACTAGCTCGGCTTACAAGAAACACACTCTTCTTTTTGAGTAAAGAGCACTCTTCTACTCTACTGTGTTTTCTATGAGGTCCGAACAATGAGCTTGCTGAGAACAAAAGAACTGTGCTTCCTACACACTCGCCCAATATCTAATTCAACTCTGCTTAGGAAAATGACAAGAACAGTAGCTCCTCTTCAGTCCAATACACTGTACTTCCTGGGAACAGACTCGAGTGCTATTTGCACTGTGTATGGCAAAGGGAATGCAAAATGGACTCTTCTTACCAGTAAACAACTCTTGCTCGTAGGACCAGAAACTGCATGTGTATTTCAACTCCATTTAGGAGTGGGAAACAAACGCTAGCTCACCTTTCAAGAAACACACTCTGCTTTTAGAAAAGAGCACTTTATTACTCTACTGTGTTTCCTACAGGGCCAGAACAGTCAGCTTGCTCAGAAGAAAAGAACTGTGCTTCCTACACACACGGGCCATATCTAGTTCAACTCTGCTTAGAAAACTGACGAGAACAGTAGCTCCTCTTCAATCCAATACACTGTACTTGCTGGGAACAGACGCGAGTGGTATTTGCACTGTGTACAGCAATGGGAGCACAGTAGTGACTCTTCTTACCAGAAAACATCTCTTGCTCTTAGGACCAGAAACTGCATATGATTCAACTCCACTTAGGATTGGAAAAAAAACGCTAGCTCGCCTTACAAGAAACACACTCTGCTTTTGAGAAAGGAGCACTCTTCTACTCTACTGTGTTTCCTATGGGATCCGAACAGTTAGCTTGCTCAGAACAAAAGAACTGTGCTTCCTACACACACGGACCATATCTAGTTCTACTCTGCTTAGGAAACTGACAAGAACAGTAGATACTCTTCAGTCCAATACACTGTACTTGCTGGGAACAGACGCCAGTGCTATTTGCACTGTGTATGACAATGGGAACGCAATAGTGACTCTTCTTACCAGAAAACAACTCTTGCTCGTAGGACAAGAAATTGCATGTGATTCAACTCCATTTAAGACTGGGAAACAAACGCTAGCTCGCCTTACAAGAAACACACTCTGCTTTTGAGGAAAGAGCACTCTTCTACTCTACTGTGTTTCCTATAGTGCCAAAAAGTGAGCCTGCTCAGAACAAAAGAACTGTGCCTCCTACACACACGGGCCATATCTAGTTCAACTCTGCTTAGGAAACTGACAAGAACAGTAGCTCCGCTTCAGTCCAATACACTGTACTTGCTGGGAACAGACACGAGTGCTATTTGCACTGTGTACGGCAATGGGAACACAATAGTGACTCTTCTTACCAGAAAACAACTCTTGCTCTCAGGACCAGAAATTGCATGGGATTCAACTCCATTTAGGACTGGGAAAAAAAGCTAGCTCGCCTTACAAGAAACACACTCTGATTTTGAGAAAAGAGCACTCTTCTACTCTACTATGTTTCCTATGGGGTCTGAACAGTGAGCTTGCTCAGAACAAAATAACTGTGCTTCCTACACACACGGGCCATATCTAGTTCAACTCAGCTTAGGAAACTGACAAGAACAGTAGCTCCTCTTCAGTCCAATACACTGTACTTGCGAGGAACAGACGCAAGTGCTATTTGTACTGTGTATGGCAATGGGAGCGCAATAGTGACTCTTCTTACCAGAAAACAACTCTTGCTCCTAGGACCAAAAACTGCATGTGATTCAACTCCATTTAGAACTGGGAAACAAACGCTAGCTCGCCTTACAAGAAACTCACTCTGCTTTTGAGAATAAGGCACACATCTTCTCTACTGTGTTTCCTATGGGGTCCAAACAGTGAGCTTGCTCAGAACAAAAGAATTTTGCTTTCTACACACAAGGGTCATATCTAGTTCAACTCTGCTTAGGAAACTGAGAAGAACAGTAGCTCCTCTTCAGTCCAATACACTGTACTTGCTGGGAAAAGACGCCAGTGCTATTTGCACTGTGTATGGAAGTGAGAGCACAATAGTGACTTTCCCTACCAGAAAACAACTCTTTCTCGTAGGACCTGAAACTGTATGTGATTCAACTCCATTTAGGACTGGGAAACAAACGCTAGCTCGCCTTACAAGAAACTCACTCTGCTTTTGAGAAAAGAGCTCTCATCTACTCTACTGTGTTTCCTAAGGGGTCCAAACAGATAACTTGCTCAGAACAAAAGAACTGTGCTTCCTACACCCGGGCCATAACTAGTACAACTCTGCTTAGGAAACTGACAAGAACAGTAGCTCCTCTTCACTCCTATACACTGTACTTGCTGGGAAAAGACGTGAGTGATATTTGCACTGTGTGTGACAATGGGAGCACAATTGTGACTCTTCATACCACAAAACAACTCTTGCTCATAAGACCAGAAATTGCATGTGATTCAACTCCATTTAGGACTGGGAAACAAACGCTAGCTCGCCTTACAAGAAACACACTCTGCTTTTGAGAAAAGAGCACTCTTCTACTCTACCTTGTTGCCTATGTGGTTTGAACAGTGAGCTTGCTCAGAACAAAAGAACTGTGCTTCCTACAAACACGGCCATATCTAGTTCAACTCTTCTTAGGAAACTGACAAGAACAGTAGCTCCTCTTCAGTCCAATACACTGTACTTCCTGGAAACAGACGCGAGTGCTATTTGTACTGTGTAAGTCAATGGGAGCGCAATAGTTACTCTTCTTACCAGAAAACAACTCTTGCTCGTAGGACCAGAAACTGCATGGGATTCAAATCCATTTAGGACTGGGAAACAAACACTAGCTCGCCTTGCAAGAAACACACTCTGCTTTTGAGAAAAGAGCACTCTTCTACACTTCTCTGTTTCCTATAGGGCCAGAACAGTGAGCTTTCTCAGAACAAAAGAACTGTGCTTCCTACACACACCGTCATATCTAGTTCAATTCTGCTTAGGAAACTGACAAGAACAGTAGCTCCTCTTCAGTCCAATACACTGTACTTGTTGGGAACAGACGCGAGTGCTATTTGCACTGTGTATGGCAAAGGGAGCGCAATAGTGACTCTTCTTACAAGAAAACAACTCTTGCTCGTAAGACCAGAAACTGCATGTGTATTTCAACTACATTTAGGACTGGGAAACAAATGCTAGCTCGCCTTACAAGAAACACACTGTTCTTTTGAGAAAAGAGCACTCTTCTACTCTACTGTGTTTCCTATGGGGTTCAAACAGTGAGCATGCTCGGAACAAAAGAACTGTGCTTCCTACACACACGGGCCATATCTAGTTCAACTCTGCTCAGGAAACTGACAAGAACAGTAGCTCCTCTTCAGACCAATACACTGTACATGCGTTAAGCAAACGCGAGTGCTATTTGTACTGTGTATGACAATGGGAGCGCAATAGTGACTTTCCTTACCAGAAAACAACTCTTGCTCGAAGGACCTGAAACTGATGTGTTTCAACTCCATTTAGGACTGGGAAACAAACGCTAGCTCGCCTTACAAGAAACACACTCTGCTTTTGAGGAAAGAGCACGCTTCTACTCTACTGTGTTTCCTATAGGGCCAGAACAGTGAGCTTGCTGAGTACAAAAGAACTGTGCTTCCTACACACATGGGCCATATCTAGTTCAACTCAGCTTAGGAAACTGAAAAGAACAGTAGATCCTCTTCAGTCCAATACACTGTACTTGCTGGGAACAGACACGAGTGCTATTTGCACTGTGTACGGCAATGTGAGCACAACAGTGACTCTTCTTACCAGAAAACAACTCTTGCTCTTAGGACCAGAAAGTGCATGGGATTCAACTCCATTTAGGACTGGGAAACAAACGCTAGCTCGCCTTACAAGAAACACACTCTGCTTTTGAGAAAAGAGCACACTTCTACTCTACTGTGTTTCCTATGGTTTCCAAACAGAGAACTTGCTCAGAACAAAAGAACTGTGCTTCCTACACCCGAGCCATAAGTAGTTCAACTCTGCTTAGGAAACTGACAAGAACAGTAGCTCCTCTTCACTCCAATACACTGTACTTGCTGGGAAAAGACGTGAGTGATATTCGCACTGTGTATGACAATGGGAGCACAATTGTGACTCTTCATACCACAAAACAACTCTTGCTCATAGGACCAGAAATTGCATGTGATTCAACTCCATTTAGGACTGGGAAACAAATGCTAGCTCGCCTTACAAGAAACAAAATCTGCTTTTGAGGAAAGAGCACTATCCTACTCTACTGTGTTTCCTATGGTGTCTGAACAGTGAGCTTGCTCAGAACAAAAGAACTGTGCTTCCTACACACACGGGCCATATCTAGTTCAACTCTGCTTAGGAAACTGACAAGAACAGTATCCTCTCTTCAGTCCAATACACTCTACTTGCTGGGAACAGACGCCAGTGCTATTTGCACTGTATATGGCAAAGGGAGCACAATAGTGACTCTTCTTATCAGAAAACAACTCTTGCTCTTAGGACCAGAAACTGCATGTGATTCAACTCAACTTAGGACTGGGAAACAAACGCTAGCTCGCCTTACAAGAAACACGCTCTGCTTTGAGAAAAGGGCACACTTCTACTCTACTGTGTTTCCTATGGGGTCCTAACAGTGAGCTTGCTCAGAACAAAAGAACCGTGCTTCCTACACACACGGGCCATATCGAGTTCAACTCTGCTTAGGAACCTGACAAGAACAGTAGATCCTCTTCAGTCCAATACACTGTACTTGCTGGGAACAGACGCCAGTGCTATTTGCACTGTGAATGACAATGGGAGCGCAATAGTGACTCTTCTTACCAGAAAACAACTCTTGCTCATAGGACCAGAAACTGCATGTGATTCAACTCCATTTAGGATTGGGAAACAAACGCTAGCTCACCTTACAAGAAACACACTCTGCTATTGAGAAAAGAGCACTCTTCTACTCTACCTTGTTTCCTATGTGGTTTGAACAGTGAGCTTGCTCAGAACAAAAGAACTGTGGTTCCTACACACACGGGCCATATCTAGTTCAACTCTGCTCAGGAAACTGACAAGAACAGTAGCTCCTCTTCAGACCAATAAACTGTACTTGCGTTAAAAAAAAACGCGAGTGCTATTTGTACTGTGTATGGCAATGGGAGCGCAAAAGTGACTCTTCTTACCAGAAAACAACTCTTGCTCGAAGGAACAAAACTGCATTTGATTCAACTCCATTTAGGACTGAGAAACAAACACTAGCTCGACTTACAAGAAACACACTCTGCTTTTGAGAAAAGAGCACTTTTCTACTCTACTGTGTTTCCTATAGGGCCTGAACAGTGAGCTTGCTCAGAACAAAAAAACTGTGCTTCCTACACACACGGGCCATATCTAGTTCAATTCTCCTTAGGAAACTGACAAAAACAGTAGATCGTCTTCAGTCCAATACACTGTACTTGCTGGGTACAGACGCCAGTGCTATTTGACCTGTGTATGACAATGGGAGCGCAATAGTGACTCTTCTTACCACAAAACAACTCTTGCTAGTAGGACCAGAAACTGCATGTAATTCAATTCCATTTAGGATTGGGAAACAAACGCTAGCTCGCGTTACAAGAAATACATTATGCTTTTGAGAATAGGGCACACATCTACTCTACTGTGTTTCCTATGGTGTCCAAACAGTGAGCTTGGTCAGAACAGAAGAACTGTGCTTCCTACACACACGGGTCATATCTAGTTCAACTCTGCTTAGGAAACTGACAAGGGCAGTAGCTCCTCTTCAGTCCAATACACTGTACTTGCTGGGAACAGACGCCAGTGCTATTTGCACTGTGTATGGCAGTGGGAGCACAATAGTGACTTTCCTTACCAGAAAACAACTCTTGCTAGTAGGACCAGACACTGCATATGATTCAACTCCATTTAGGACTGGGAAACAAACGCTAGCTCACCTTACAAGAAACACACTCTGCTTTTGAGAAAAGAGCACTCTTCTACTCTACTGTGTTTCCTATAAGGCCAGAACAGTGAGCTTGCTCAGAACAAAAGTACTGTGCTTCCTACACACACGGGCCATATCTAGTTCAACTCTGCTTAGGAAACTGACAAGAACAGTATCTCCTATTCTGTCCAATACACTGTACTTGCTGGGAACAGAATCGAGTGCTATTTGTACTGTGTATGGCAATGGAAGCACAATAGTGACTCTTCTTACCAGAAAACAACTCTTGCTCGTAGGACCAGAAACTGCATGTGATTCAACTCCATTTAGGACTGGGAAACAAACGCTATTTTGCCTTACAAGAAACACACTCTGCTTTTGAGAAAGGAGCACTCTTCTACTCTACTGTGTTTCCTTTGGGGTCCGAACAGTGAGCTTGCTCAAAACAAAATAACTGTGCATCCTACACACATGGCAATATGTAGTTCAATTCTGCTTAGGAAACTGACAAGAACAGTAGATCCTCTTCAGTCCAATACACTGTACATGCTGGGAACAGACTCCAGTGCTGTTTGCCCTGTGTATGACAATGGAACCACAGTAGTGACTCTTCTTACCAGAAAACAACTCTTGCTCATAGGACCAGAAACTGCATGTGTTTCAACTCCATTTAAGACTGTGAAAAAAATGCTAGCTCGTCTTAAAAGAAACACACTCTGCTTTTGAGAAAAGAGAACTCTTCTACTCTACTGTGTTTCCTATGGAGACCGAACAGTGAGCTTGCTCAGAACAAAGGAACTGCTTCCTACACACACGCGCCATATCTAGTCCAACTCTGCTTAGGAAACTGACAAGAACAGTATATCCTCTTCAGTCCAATACACTGTACTTGCTGGGAACAGAATCGAGTGCTCTTTGCTCCGTGTATGGCAAAGGGAGCACAATAGTGACTCTTCTTACCAGAAAACAACTCTTGCTCGTAGGACCAGCAACTGCATGGGATTCAACTCCATTTAGGACTGGGAAACAAACACTAGCTCAACTTACAAGAAACACACTCTGCTTTTGAGAAAAGAGCACTCTTCTACTCTACTGTGTTTCCTATATGGCGAGAACAGTGAGCTTGCTCAGAACAAAAGAACTGTCCTTCCTACACACACGGGCCATATCTAGTTCAACTCTGCTTTGGAAACTGAGAAGAACAGTAGATCCTCTTCAGTCCAGTACACTGTACATGCTGGGAACAGACGCCAGTGCTAATTGCCCTGTGTATGAAAATGGGAGCGCAATACTGACTCTTCTTACCAGAAAACAACTCTTGCTTGTAGGATCAGAAACTGCATGTGATTCAACTCCATTTAGGACTGGGAAACAAACGCTAGCTCGCCTTACAAGAAACACACTCTGCTTTTGAGAAAAGAGCACTCTTCTACTCTACTGTGTTTACTATGGAGTCGAACAGTGGGCTTGCTCAGAACAAAAGAACTGTGCTTCCTACACACACGGGCCATATCTAGTTCAACTCTGCTTTGGAAACTGAGAAGAACAGTAGATCCTCTTCAGTCCAATACACTGTACACGCTGGGAACAGACGCCAGTGCTATTTGAACTGTGTATGACAATGGGAGCACAGTAGTGACTCTTCTTACCAGAAAACAACACTTGCTCGTAGGAATGAAACTGCATGTGATACAACTCCATTTAGGACTGGGAAAAAAAGCTAGCTCGCCTTACAAGAAACACACTCTGCTTTTGAGAAAGGAGCACTCTTCTACTCTACTGTGTTTCCTATAGGGCCAGAAGAGTGAGCTTGCTCAAAACAAAAGAACTGTGCTTCCTACACACATGGGCCATTCCTAGTTCAACTCTGTTTAGGAAACTGACAAGAACCGTATGCCTCTTCAGTGCAATACACTGTACTTGCTGTGAACAGTCACAAGTGCTATTCGCACTGTGTATGGCAAAGGGAGCACAATAGTGACTCTTCTTATTAGAAAACAACTCTTGCTCGTAGGACCAGAAACTGCATGGGATTCAACTCCTTTTAGGACTGGGAAACAAATGCTAGCTCGCCTTACAAGAAACACACTCTGCTTTTGAGAAAGGAGCACTCTTCTACTCTACTGTGTTTCCTAAGGGGTTCGAATAGTGAGCTTGCTCAGAACAAGATAACTGTACTTCCTACACACATGGCCATATGTAGTTCAATTCTGCTTAGGAAACTGACAAGAACAGTAGATCCTCTTCAGTCCAATACACTGTACATACTGGGAACAGACGCCAGTGCTGTTTGCCCTGTGTATGACAATGGAAGCGCAGTAGTGACTCCTCTTACCAGAAAACAACTCTTGCTCATAGGACCAGAAACTGCATGTGTTTCAACTCCATTTAAGACTGGGAAAAAATGCTAGCTCGCCTTAAAAGAAACACACTCTGCTTTTGAGAAAAGAGAACTCTTCTACTCTACTGTGTTTCCTATGGAGACCGAACAGTGAGCTTGCTCAGAACAAAAGAACTGCTTCCTACACACACGGGCCATATCTAGTTCAACTCAGCTTACGAAACAGACAAGAAGAGTAGCTCCTCTTCAGTCCAATACACTGTACTTGCTGGGAACAGAATCGAGTGCTATTTGCTCTGTGTATGGCAATGGGAGCACAATAGTGACTCTTCATACCAGAAAACAACTCTTGCTCCTAGGACCAGAAACTGCATGGGATTCAACTCCATTTAGGACTGGGAAACAAACGCTATCTCGCCTTACAAGAAACACACTCTGCTTTTGAGAAAAGAGCACTCTTCTACTCTACTGTGTTTCGTACAGGGCCAGAACAGTGAGCTTGCTCAAAACAAAAGAACTGTGCTTCCTACACACATGGACAATATCTAGTTCAACTCTGCTTAGGGAACTGACAAGAAGAGTAGGTCCTCTTCAGTCCAATACACTGTACATGCTGGGTGGGAACAGACGCCAGTGCTATTTGCATTGTGTTTGAAAATGGGAGCGCAGTAGTGATTCTTCTTACCAGAAAACAACTCTTGCTCGTAGGACCAGAAACTGCATGTGATTCAAATCCATTTAGGACTGGGAAAAAACGCTCGCTTGCCTTACAACAAACACACTCTGCTTTTGAGAAAAGAGCACTCATCTATTCCATTGTGTTTCCTATAGGACCAGAACAGTGAGCTTGCTCAGAACAAAAGAACTGTACTTCTTACACACATGGCCATATCTAGTTCAATTCTGCTTAGGAAACTGACAAGAACGGTAGATCCTCCTCAGTCCCATACACTGTACTTGCTGGGAACAGACGCCAGTGCTATTCGCCCTGTGTATGACAATGGGAGCGAAATAGTGACTCTTCTTACCAGAAAACAACTCTTGCTCGTAGCACCAGAAACTGCATGTGATTCAACTCCATTTAGGACTGGGAAAAAAAGCTCACTCGCCTTACAAATAACACACTCTGCTTTTGAGAATAGAGCCCTCATCTACTCTACTATGTTTCCTATGGGGTCTGAACAGTGAGCTTGCTCAGAACAAATGAACTGTGCTTCCTACACACACGGGCCATATCTAGTTCAACTCTGCTTAGGAAACTGACAGGAACAGTAGATCCTCTTCAGTCCAATAAATTGTACTTGCTGGGAACAGACGCCAGTGCTATTTGTACTGTGTATGGCAATGGGAGCGCAATAGTGACTCTTCTTACCAGAAAACAACTCTTGCTAGTAGGACCAGAAACTGCATATGATTCAACTCCATTTAGGACTGGGAAACAAACGCTAGCTCACCTTACAAGAAACACACTCTGCTTTTGAGAAAAGAGCACTCTTCTACTCTACTGTGTTTCCTATAAGGCCAGAACAGTGAGCTTGCTCAGAACAAAAGAACTGTGCTTCCTACACACACGGGCCATATCTAGTTCAACTCTGCTTAGAAAACTGACAAGAACAGTATCTCCTATTCTGTCCAATACACTGTACTTGCTGGGAACAGAATCGAGTGCTATTTGCACTGTGTATGGAAATGGAAGCGCAATAGTGACTCTTCTTACCAGAAAACAACTCTTGCTCGTAGGACCAGAAACTGCATGTGATTCAACTCCATTTAGGACTGGGAAACAAACGCTATTTCACCTTACAAGAAACACACTCTGCTTTTGAGAAAAGAGCACTCTTCTACTCTACTGTGTTTCCTATAGGGCCAGAAGAGTGAGCTTGCTCAAAACAAAAGAACTGTGCTTCCTATACACACGGGCCATATCTAGTTCCACTCTGCTTAGGAAATAGACAAGAATTTAGATCCTCTTCAGTCCAATACACTGTACTTGCTGGGAACAGACACGAGTGCTATTTGCACTGTGTATGGCAAAGGGAGCCCAATAGTGACTCTTCTTATCAGAAAACAACTATTGCTCGTAGGACCAGAAACTGCATGTGATTCAACTCCTTTTAGGACTGGGAAACAAACGCTAGCTCGCCTTACAAGAAACACACTCTGCTTTTGAGAAAGGAGCACTCATCTACTCTACCCTGTTTCCTATGGGGTCCAAACAGTGAGCTTGCTCAGAACAAAATAACTGTACTTCCTACACACATGGCCATATGTAGTTCAATTCTGCTTAGGAAACTGACAAGAACAGTAGATCCTCTTCAGTCCAATACACTGTACATGCTGGGAACAGACGCCAGTGCTGTTTGCCCTGTGTATGACAATGGAATAGCAGTAGTGACTCTTCTTACCAGAAAACAACTCTTCTCATAGGACCAGAAACTGCATGTGTTTCAACTCCATTTAAAACTGGGAAAAAAATGCTAGCTCGCCTTAAAAGAAACACACTCTGCTTTTGAGAAAAGAGAACTCTTCTACTCTACTGTGTTTCCTATGGAGACCGAACAGTGAGCTTGCTCAGAACAAAAGAACTGCTTCCTACACACACGCGCCATATCTAGTCCAACTCTGCTTAGGAAACTGACAAGAACAGTAGATCCTCTTCAGTCCAATACACTGTACTTGCTGGGAACAGAATCGAGTGCTCTTTGCTCTGTGTATGGCAATGGGAGTTCAATAGTGACTCTTCTTATCAGAAAACAACTCTTGCTCCTAGGACCAGAACCTGAATGTGATTCAACTCCATTTAGGACTGGGAAACAAACACTAGCTCGCCTTACAAGAAAAACACTCTGCTTTTGAGCAAAGAGCACTCATCTACTCTACTGTGTTTCCTATGGAGTCCGAAAAGTGAGCTTGCTCAGAACAAAAGAACTGTGCATCCTACACAAGAGGGCCATATCTAGTTCAACTCAGCTTAGGAAACAGACAAGAACAGTAGCTCCTCTTCAGCCCAATACACTGTACTTGCTGGGAACAGAATTGAGTGCTATTTGCTCTGTGTATGGCAATGGGAGCACAATAGTGACTCTTCTTACCAGAAAACAACTCTTCCTTGTAGGAACAGAAACTGCATGTGATTCAAATCTATTTAGGACTTTGAAACAAACGCTAGCTCGCCTTACAGAAACACATTCTGCTTTTGAGAAAAGAGCACTCTTCTACTCTACTGTGTTTCGTACAGGGCCAGAACAGTGAGCTTGCTCAGAACAAAAGAACTGTGCTTCCTACACACACGGACAATATCTAGTTCAACTCTGCTTAGGGAACTGACAAGAAGAGTAGGTCCTCTTCAGTCCAATACACTGTACATGCTGGGTGGGAACAGACGCCAGTGCTATTTGCATTGTGTTTGAAAATGGGAGCAAAGTAGTGATTCTTCTTGCCAGAAAACAACTCTTGCTTGTAGGACCAGAAACTGCATGTGATTCAACTCCATTTAGACTGGGAAAAAACGCTCGCTTGCCTTACAAGACACACACTCTGCTTTTGAGAAAAGAGCCCTCATCTACTCTACTATGTTTCCTATGGGGTCTGAACAGTGAGCTTGCTCAGAACAAAAGAACTGCTTCCTACACACACGCGCCATATCTAGTCCAAATCTGCTTAGGAAACTGACAAGAACAGTATATCCTCCAGTCCAATACACTGTACTTGCTGGGAACAGAATCGAGTGCTTTTTGCTCCCTGTATGGCAATGGGAGCGCAATAGTGACTCTTCTTACCAGAAAACAACTCTTGCTCGTAGGACCAGAAACTGCATGGGATTCAACTCCATTTAGAACTGGGAAACAAACACTAACTCGACTTACAAGAAACACACTCTGCTTTTGAGAAAAGAGCACTCTTCTACTCTACTGTGTTTCCTATAGGGCCAGAACAGTGAGCTTGCTCAGAACAAAAGAACTGAGCTTCCTACACACACGGGCCATATCTAGTTGAACTCTGCTTAGGAAACTGACAAGAACAGTAGATCCTCTTCAGTCCAATACACTGTACACGCTGGGAACAGACGCCAGTGCTATTTGCACTGTGTATGACAATGGGTGCACAGTAGTGACTCTTCTTACCAGAAAAGAACACTTGCTTGTTGGACCAGAAACTGCATGTGATACAACTCCATTTAGGACTGGGAAAAAAAGCTAGCTCGCCTTACAAGAAACACACTCTGATTTTGAGAAAAGAGCACTCTTCTACTCTACTATGTTTCCTATGGGGTCTGAACAGTGAGCTTGCTCAGAACAAAAGAACTGTGCTTCCTACACACACGGGCCATATCTAGTTCAACTCTGCTTAGGACACTGACAAGAACAGGAGATCCTCTTCAGTCCAATACACTGTACATGCTGGGAACAGACGCCGGTGTTATTTGCCCTGTGTATGAAAATTGGAGCGCAATAATGACTCTTCTTACCAGAAAACAACTCTTTCTTGTAGGACCAGAAAGTGCATGGGATTCAACTCCATTTAGGACTGGGAAACAAACGCTAGCTCGCCTTACAAGAAACACACTCTGCTTTTGAGAAAAGAGCACTCTTCTACTCTACTGTGTTTACTATGGAGTCGAACAGTGAACTTGCTCAGAACAAAAGAACTGTGCTTCCTACACACACGGGCCATACCTACTTCAACTCTCTTTAGGAAACTGACAAGAACAGTATCCCTCTTCAGTGCAATACACTGTACTTGCTGTGAACAGTCGCAAGAGTTATTCGCACTGTGTATGGCAAAGGGAGCACAATAGTGACTCTTCTTATTAGAAAACAACTCTTGCTCGTAGGACCAGAAACTGCATGGGATTCAACTCCTTTTAGGACTGGGAAACAAACGCTAGCTCGCCTTACAAGAAACACACTCTGCTTTTGAGAAAGGAGCACTCTTCTACTCTACTGTGTTTCCTATGGGGTCCGAACACTGAGCTTGCTCAGAACAAAATAACTGTACTTCCTACACACATGGCCATATGTAGTTCAATTCTGCTTAGGAAACATACAAGAACAGTAGCTCCTCTTCAGTCCAATACACTGTACTTGCTGGGAACAGACGCCAGTGCTATTTGCCCTGTGTTTGACATTGGGAGCGCAATAGTGACTCTTCTTACCAGAAAACAACTCTTGCTCATAGGACCAAAAACTGCATGTGATTCATCTCCATTTAGGACTGGGAAACAAACGCTATATCGCCTTACAAGAAACACACTCTGCTTTTGAGAAAAGAGCACTCTTCTACTCTACTGTGTTTCCTATAGGGCCAGAAGAGTGAGCTTGCTCAGAACAAAAGAACTGTGCTTCCTATACACACGGGCCATATCTAGTTCCACTCTGCTTAGGAAATAGACAAGAACTTAGCTCCTCTTCAGTCCAATACACTGTACTTGCTGGGAACAGACACGAGTGCTATTTGCACTGTGTATTGCAAAGGGAGCCCAATAGTAACTCTTCTTATCAGAAAACAACTCTTGCTCGTAGGACCAGAAACTGCATGGGATTCAACTCCTTTTAGGACTGGGAAACAAACGCTAGCTCGCCTTACAAGAAACACACTCTGCTTTTGAGAAAGGAGCACTCTTCTACTCTACTGTGTTTCCTATGGTGTCCGAACTGTGAGCTTGCTCAGAACAAAATAACTGTACTTCCTACACACATGGCCATATGTAGTTCAATTCTGCTTAGGAAACTGACAAGAACAGTAGATCCTCTTCAGTCCAATACACTGTACATGCTGGGAACAGACGCCAGTGCTCTTTGCCCTGTGTATGACAATGGAAGCGCAGTAGTGACTCTTCTTACCAGAAAATAACTCTTGCTCATAGGACCAAAAACTGCATGTGTTTCAACTCCATTTAAGACTGGGAAAAAAATGCTAGCTCGCCTTAAAAGAAACACACTCTGCTTTTGAGAAAAGAGAACTCTTCTACTCTACTGTGTTTCCTATGGAGTCCGAAAAGTGAGCTTGCTCAGAACGAAAGAACTGTGCTTCCTACACACACGGGCCATATCTAGTTCAACTCAGCTTACGAAACAGACAAGAAGAGTAGCTCCTCTTCAGTCCAATACACTGTACTTGCTGGGAACAGAATCGAGTGCTATTTGCTCTGTGTATGGCAATGGGAGCGCAATAGTGACTCTTCTTACCAGAAAACAACTCTTGCTCATAGGAACAGAAACTGCATGTGATTCAACTCCATTTAGGACCTTGAACCAAACACTAGCTCACCTTACAAGAAACACACTCTGCTTTTGAGAAAAGAGCACTCTTCTACTCTACAGTGTTTGATAGAGGGTCAGAACAGTGAGCTTGCTCATAACAAAAGAACTGTACTTCCTAAACACATGGCCATATATAGTTCAATTCTGCTTAGGAACCTGAAGAGAACAGTAGATCCTCTTCAGTCCAATACACTGTACACGCTGGGAACAGACGCCAGTGCTATTTGCACTGTGTATGACAATGGGAGCACAGTAGTGACTCTTCTTACCAGAAAACAACACTTGCTCGTAGGACCAGAAACTGCATGTGATACAACTCTATTTAGGACTGGGAAAAAAAGCTTGCTCGCCTTACAAGAAACACACTCTGCTTTTGAGAAAAGAGCACTCTTCTACTCTACTATGTTTCCTATGGGGTCTGAACAGTGAGCTTGCTCAGAACAAAAGAACTGTGCTTCCTACACACACGGGCCATATCTAGTCCAACTCGGCTTAGGAAACTGACAAGAACAGTAGATCCTCTTCAGTCCAATACACTGTACATGCTGGGAACAGACGCCAGTGCTATTTGCCCTGTGTATGAAAATGGGAGCGCAATACTGACTCTTCTTACCAGAAAACAACTCTTGCTTGTAGGATCAGAAACTGCATGTGATTCAACTCCATTTAGGACTGGGAAACAAACGCTAGCTCGCCTTACAAGAAACACACTCTGCTTTTGAGAAAAGAGCACTCTTCTACTCTACTGTGTTTACTATGGAGTCGAACAGTGAGCTTGCTCAGAACAAAAGAACTGTGCTTCCTACACACACGGGCCATATCTAGTTCAACTCTGCTTTGGAAACTGAGAAGAACAGTAGATCCTCTTCAGTCCAATACACTGTACACGCTGGGAACAGACGCCAGTGCTATTTGCACTGTGTATGACAATGGGAGCACAGTAGTGACTCTTCTTACCAGAAAACAACACTTGCTCGTAGGAATGAAACTGCATGTGATACAACTCCATTTAGGACTGGGAAAAAAAGCTAGCTCGCCTTACAAGAAACACACTCTGCTTTTGAGAAAGGAGCACTCTTCTACTCTAATATGTTTCCTATGGGGTCTGAACACTGAGCTTGCTCAGAACAAAAGAACTGTGCTTCCTACACACACGGGCCATACCTAGTTCAACTCTGTTTAGGAAACTGACAAGAACAGTATGCCTCTTCAGTGCAATACACTGTACTTGCTGTGAACAGTCACAAGTGCTATTCGCACTGTGTATGGCAAAGGGAGCACAATAGTGACTCATCTTATTAGAAAACAACTCTTGCTCGTAGGACTAGAAACTGCATGGGATTCAACTCCTTTTAGGACTGGGAAACAAATGCTAGCTCGCCTTACAAGAAACACACTCTGCTTTTGAGAAAGGAGCACTCTTCTACTCTACTGTGTTTCCTATGGGGTTGGAACAGTGAGCTTGCTCAGAACAAGATAACTGTACTTCCTACACACATGGCAATATGTAGTTCAATTCTGCTTAGGAAACTGACAAGAACAGTAGATCCTCTTCAGTCCAATACACTGTACATGCTGGGAACAGACGCCAGTGCTGTTTGCCCTGTGTATGACAATGGAAGCGCAGTAGTGACTCCTCTTACCAGAAAACAACTCTTGCTCATAGGACCAGAAACTGCATGTGTTTCAACTCCATTTAAGACTGGGAAAAAATGCTAGCTCGCCTTAAAAGAAACACACTCTGCTTTTGAGAAAAGAGAACTCTTCTACTCTACTGTGTTTCCTATGGAGACCGAACAGTGAGCTTGCTCAGAACAAAAGAACTGCTTCCTACACACACGGGCCATATCTAGTTCAACTCAGCTTACGAAACAGACAAGAAGAGTAGCTCCTCTTCAGTCCAATACACTGTACTTGCTGGGAACAGAATTGAGTGCTATTTTCTCTGTGTATGGCAATGGGAGCGCAATAGTGACTCTTTTTACCAGAAAACAACTCTTGCTCCTAGGACCAGAAACTGCATGTGATTCAACTCCATTTAGGACTGGGAAACAAACGCTATTTCGCCTTACAAGAAACACACTCTGCTTTTGAGAAAAGAGCACTCTTCTACTCTACTGTGTTTCCTATAGGGCCAGAAGAGTGAGCTTGCTCAGAACAAAAGAACTGTGCTTCCTATACACACGGGCCATATCTAGTTCCACTCTGCTTAGGAAATAGACAAGAACTTAGCTCCTCTTCAGTGCAATACACTGTACTTGCTGGGAACAGACACGAGTGCTATTTGCACTGTGTATGGCAAAGGGAGCCCAATAGTGACTCTTCTTATCAGAAAACAACTCTTGCTCGTAGGACCAGAAACTGCATGGGATTCAACTCCTTTTAGGACTGGGAAACAAACGCTAGCTCGCCTTACAAGAAACACACTCTGCTTTTTAGAAAGGAGCACTCTTCTACTCTACTGTGTTTCCTATGGGGTCCGAACAGTGAGCTTGCTCAGAACAAAATAACTGTACTTCCTACACACATGGCCATATGTAGTTCAACTCTGTTTAGGAAACTGACAAGTACAGTAGCTCCTCTGCAGTCCAATACACTGTACATGCTGGGAACAGACGCCAGTGCTGTTTGCCCTGTGTATGACAATGGAAGCGCAGTAGTGACTCTTCTTACCAGAAAACAACTCTTGCTCATAGGACCAGAAACTGCATGTATTTCAACTCCATTTAAGACTGGTAAAAAAATGCTAGCTCGCCTTAAAAGAAACACACTCTGCTTTTGAGAAAAGAGAACTCTTCTACTCTACTGTTTTTCCTATGGAGACCAAACAGTGAGCTTGCTCAGAACAAAAGAACTGCTTCCTACACACACGCGCAATATCTAGTCCAACTCTGCTTAGGAAACTGACAAGAACAGTAGATCCTCTTCAGTCCAATACACAATACAGAATCGAGTGCTCTTTGCTCTGTGTATGGCAATGGGAGCACAATAGTGACTCTTCTTACCAGAAAACAACTCTTGCTCGTAGGACCAGAAACTGCATGTGATTCAACTCCATTTAGGACTGGGACACAAACGCTAGCTCACCTTACAAGAAACACACTCTGATTTTGAGAAAAGAGCACTCTTCTACTCTACTGTGTTTCCTATGGTGTCCGAACAGTGAGCTTGCTCAGAACAAAAGAACTGTGCTTCCTACACACACGGGCCATATCTAGTTCAACTCCACTTAGGAAACTCACAAGAAGAGTACCCCCTCTTCTGTCCAATACACTGTACTTGCTGGGAACAGACGTCAGTGCTATTTGCACTGTGTATTTCAATGGGAGAGCAATAGTGACTCTTCTTATCAGAAAACAACTATTGCTCGTAGGACCAGAAACTGCATGTGATTCAACTCCTTTTAGGACTGGGAAACAAACGCTAGCTCACCTTACAAGAAACACAGTCTGCTTTTGAGAAAAGAGCACTCTTCTACTCTACTGTGTTTCCTATGGGGTCTGAACAGTGAGCTTGCTCAGAACAAAATAACTGTACTTCCTACACACACGGCCATATGTAGTTCAACTCTGTTTAGGAAACTGACAAGTACAGTAGCTCCTCTGCAGTCCAATACACTGTACATGCTGGGAACAGACGCCAGTGCTGTTTGCCCTGTGTATGACAATGGAAGCGCAGTAGTGACTCTTCTTACCAGAAAACAACTCTTGCTCATAGGACCAGAAACTGCATGCGATTCAAGTTCATTTAGGACTGGGAAACAAACGCTAGCTCGCCTTAAAAGAAACACACTCTGCTTTTGAGAAAAGAGAACTCTTCTACTCTACTGTGTTTCCTATGGAGACCGAACAGTGAGCTTGCTCAGAACAAAAGAACTGCTTCCTACACACATGCGCCATATGTAGTCCAACTCTGCTTAGGAAACTGACAAGAACAGTAGATCCTCTTCAGTCCAATACACTGTACTTGCTGGGAACAGAATCGAGTGCTCCTTGCTCTGTGTATGGCAATGGCAGCACAATAGTGACTCTTCTTACCAGAAAACAACTCTTACTCGTAGGACCAGAAACTGCATGTGATTCAACTCCATTTAGGACTGGGAAACAAACACTAGCTCGCCTTACAAGAAACACACTCTGCTTTTGAGAAAAGAGCACTTTTCTACTCTACTGTTTTTCCTATGGAGTCCGAAAAGTGAGCTTGCTCAGAACGAAAGAACTGTGCTTCCTACACACACGGGCCATATCTATTTCAACTCAGCTTACGAAACAGACAAGAAGAGTAGCTCCTCTTCAGTCCAATACACTGTACTTGCTGGGAACAGAATCGAGTGCTATTTGCTCTGTGTATGGCAATGGGAGTGCAATAGTGACTCTTCTTACCAGAAAACAACTCTTGCTCATAGGAACAGAAACTGCATGTGATTCAACTCAATTTAGGACCTTGAAACAAACACTAGCTCGCCTTACAAGAAACACACTCTGCTTTTCAGAAAAGAGCACTCTTGTACTCTACTGTGTTTCCTATAGGGCCAGAAGAGTGAGCTGGCTCAGAACAAAAGAACTGTGCTTCCTACGCACACGGGCCATATCTAGTTCAACTCTGCTTAGGAAACTGATAAGAACAGTAGATCCTCTTCAGTCCAATACACTGTACTTGCTGGGAATAGACGCCAGTGCTATTTGCCCTGTGTATGAAATTGGGAGCGCAATAGTGACTCTTCTTACCAGAAAACAACTCTTGCTCATAGGACCAAAAACTGCATGTGATTCAACTCCATTTAGGACTGGGAAACAAATGCTAGCTCCCCTTACAAGAAACACACTCTGCTTTGAGAAAAGAGCACTCTTCTACTCTACTGTGTTTCCTAAGGAGTCCGAACAGTGAGCTTGCTCAGAACAAAAGAACTGTGCTTCCTACACACACGGGCCATATCTAGTTCAAATCAGCTTAGGAAACAGACAAGAACAGTAGCTCCTCTTCAGTCCAATACACTGTACTTGCTGGGAACAGAATTGAGTGCTATTTGTTCTGTGTATGGCAATGGGAGCGCAATAGTGACTCTTCTTACCAGAGAACAATCCTTGCTCGTAGGACCAGAAACTGCATGTGATTCAACTCCATTTAGGACTGGGAAACAAACGCTATTTTGCCTTACAAGAAACACACTCTGCTTTTGAGAAAAGAGCACTCTTCTACTCTACTGGGTTTCCTAAAGGGCCAGAAGAGTGAGCTTGCTCAGAACAAAAGAACTGTGCTTCCTATACACACAGGCCATATCTAGTTCCACTCTGCTTAGGAAATAGACAAGAACTTAGCTCCTCTTCAGTCCAATACACTGTACTTGCTGGGAACAGACACGAGTGCTATTTGCACTGTGTATGGCAATGGAAGTGCAGTAGTGACTCTTCTTACCAGAAAACAACTCTTGCTCATAGGACCAGAAACTGCATGCGATTCAACTTCATTTAGGATTGGGAAATAAACGCTAGCTTGCCTTAAAAGAAACACACTCTGCTTTTGAGAAAAGAGAACTCTTCTACTCTACTGTGTTTCCTATGGAGAACGAACAGTGACCTTGCTCAGAACAAAAGAACTGCTTCCTACACACATGCGCCATATCTAGTCCAACTCTGCTTAGGAAACTGACAAGAACAGTAGATCCTCTTCAGTCCAATTCACTATACATGCTGGGAACAGATGCCAGTGCTATTTGCCCTGAGTATGGCAATGGGAGCACAATAGAGAATCTACGTACCAGAAAACAACTCTTGCTTGTAGGTCCAGAAACTGCATGGGATTCAACTCCTATTAGGACTGGGAAACAAATGCTAGCTCGCCTTACAAGAAACACACTCTGCTTTTGAGAAAAGAGCACTCTTCTACTCTACTGTGTTTACTATGGAGTCGAACAGTGAGCTTGCTCAGAACAAAAGAACTGTGCTTCCTACACACACGGGCCATACCTAGTTCAACTCTGTTTAGGAAACTGACAAGAACAGTATACCTCTTCAGTCCAATACACTGTACTTGCTGGGAACAGTCGCGAGTGCTATTTGCACTGTGTATGGCAAAGGGAGCGCAATAGTGACTCTTCTTACCAGAAAACAACTCTTCCTCGTAGGAACCGAAACTGCATGTGATTCAAATCTATTTAGGACTTTGAAACAAAAGCTAGCTCGCCTTACAAGAAACACACTCTGCTTTTGAGAAAAGAGCACTCTTCTACTCTACTGTGTTTCCTGTAGGGCCAAAACAGTGAGCTTGCTCAGAACAAAAGAACTGGGCTTCCTACACACACGGGCCATATCTAGTTCAATTCTGCTTAGGAAACTGACAAGAACAGTAGATCCTCTTCAGTCCAATACACTGTACATGCTGGGAACAGACGCCAGTGATATTTGCACTGTGTATGACAGTGGGAGCGCAATAGTGACTCTTCTTACCAGAAAACAACTCTTGCTCGTAGGACCCAAAACTGCATGTTATTCAACTCCATTTAGGACTGGGAAACAAACACTAGGTCAACTTACAAGAAACACAATCTGCTTTTGAGAAAAGAGCACTCTTCTACTCTACTGTGTTTCCAAAGGGTCAGAACAGTGAGCTTGCTCATAACAAAATAACTGTACTTCCTACACACATGGCCATATCTAGTTCAATTCTGCTTAGAAAACTGACAAGAACAATAGGTCCTCTTCAGTCCAATACACTGTACATGCTGTGAACAGAATCGTGTGCTATTTGCTCTGTGTATGGCAATGGGAGCGCAAAAGTGACTCTTCTTACCAGAAAACAACTCTTGCTCGTAGGTACAGAAACTGCATGTAAATCAACTCCATTTAGGAATGGGAAACACGCTAGCTCGCCTTACAAGAAACACACTCTGCTTTTGAGAAAAGAGTACTCTTCTACTCAACTGTGTTTCCTATAGGGCCAGAACTGTGAGCTTGCTCAGAACAAAAGAAATGTGCTTCCTACACACACGGGCCATATCGAGTTCAACTCTGCATAGGAAACTGACAAGAACAGTAGATCATCTTCAGTCCAATACACTGTACATGCTGGGAACGGACGCCAGTGCTATTTGCCCTGTGTATGACAATGGGAGCGCAGTAGTGACTCTTCTACCAGAAAACAACTCTTGCTCGTAGGACCAGAAACTGCATGTGATTTAACTCCATTTAGGACTGGGAAACAAATGCTAGCTCGCCTTACAAGAAACACACTCTGCTTTTGAGAAAAGAGCACTCTTCTACTCTACTATGTTTCCTATGGGGTCTCAACAGTGAGCATGCTCAGAACAAAAGAACTGTGCTTCCCACAAACACGGGCCATGTCTAGTTCAACTCTGCTTAGGAAACTAACAAGAACAGAAGCTCCTCTTCAGTCCAATACACTGTACTTGCTGGGAACAGAATCGAGTGCTATTTGCTCTGTGTATGGCAATGGGAGCGCAATGGTGGCTCTTCTTACCAGAAAACAACTCTTGCTCATAGGAACAGAAACTGCATGTGATTCAACTCCATTTAGGACTGGGAAACAAAGGCTAGCTCGCATTACAAGAAACACACTCTGCTTTTGAGAAAGAGCACTCTGCTACTCTACTGTGTTTCCTATAGGGCCAGAACAGTGAGCTTGCTCAGAACAAAAGAACTGTGCTTCCTACACACACGGGCCATATCTAGTTCAACTCTGCATAGGAAACTGACAAGAACAGTAGATCCTCTTCAACCAATACACTGTACTTGCTTGGAACCGAATCGAGTTGCTATTTGCTCTCTGTATGGCAATGGAGCGCAATGGTGACTCTTCTTACCAGAAAACAACTCTTGCTCGTAGGAACAGAAACTGCATGTGATTCAACTCCATTTAGGACCTAGAAACAAACACTAGCTCGCCTTACAAGAAACACACTCAGCTTTTGAGAAAAGAGCACTCTGCTACTCTTCTGTGTTTCCTATAGGGCCAGAACAGTGAGCTGGCTCAGAACAAAAGAACTGTGCTTCCTACACACACGGGCCATATCTAGTTCAACTCTTCTTAGGAAACTGAACAAGAACAGTAGCTCCTCTTCAGTCCAATACACTGTACATGTTGGGAACAGACAACAGTGCTATTTGCCGTGTGTATGACAATGGGAGCACAATAGTGACTCTTCTTACCAGAAAACAACTCTTGCTCATAGGACCAAAAACTGCATGTTATTCAACTCCATTTAGGACTGGGAAACAAACGCTAGGTCGCCTTACAAGAAACACACTCTGCTTTTGAGAAAAGAGCACTCCTTCTACTCTACAGTGTTTCGTAGAGGGTCAGAACAGTGAGCTTGCTCATACAAAAGAACTGTAACTTCCTACACACATGGGCCATAATCTAGTTCAATTCTGCTTAGGAACCTGAAGAGAACAGTAGATCCTCTTCAGTCCAATACACTGTACATGCTGGGAACAGAATCGTGTGCTATTTGCTCTGTGTATGGCAATGGGAGCACAAAAGTGACCCTTCTTACCAGAAAACAACTCTTGCTCGAAGGTACAGAAACTGCATGTGATTCAACTCCATTTAGGAATGGGAAACAAGCTAGCTCTCCTTACAAGAAACACACTCTGCTTTTGAGAAAAGAGTACACTTCTACTCTACAGTGTTTCCTATAGGGCGAGAACAGTGAGCTTGCTCAGTACAAAAGAACTGTGCTTCCTACACACACGGCCCATATCTAGTTCAACTATGCATAGGAAACTGACAAGAACAGTAGATCCTCTTCAGTCCAATACACTGTACATGCTGTAAACGGACGGCAGTGCTATTTGCCCTGTGTATGACAATGGGAATGCAATAGTGACTCTTCTTACCAGAAAACAACTCTTGCTCCTAGGACCAGAAACTGCATGGGATTCAACTCCATTTAGGACTGGGAAACAAACGCTAGCTCGCCTTACAAGAAACACACTCTGCTTTTGAGAAAAGAGCACTCTTCTACTCTACTGTGTTTCATACAGGGCCAGAACAGTGAGCTTGCTCAAAACAAAAGAACTGTGCTTCCTACACACACGGACAACATCTAGTTCAACTCTGCTTAGAGAACTGACAAGAAAAGTAGGTCCTCTTCAGTCCAATACACTGTACATGCTGGGAACAGACGCCAGTGCTATTTGCATTGTGTTTGAAAATGGGAGCGCAGTAGTGATTCTTCTTACCAGAAAACAACTCTTGCTCGTAGGACCAGAAACTGCATGTGATTCAAATCCATTTAGGACTGGGAAAAAAACGCTCGCTTGCCTTACAACAAACACACTCTGCTTTTGAGAAAAGAGCACTCATCTATTCCACTGTGTTTCCTATAGGGCCAGAACAGTGAGCTTGCTCAGAACAAAAGAACTGTACTTCTTACACACATGGCCATATCTAGTTCAATTCTGCTTAGCAAACTGACAAGACCAGTAGATCCTCTTCAGTCCCATACACTGTACTTGCTGGGAACAGGACGCCAGTGCTATTTGCCCTGGTGTATGACAATGGGAGCAAAATAGTGACTCTTCTTACCAGAAAACAACTCTTGCTCGTAGCACCAGAAACTGCGTGTGATTCAACTCCATTTTAGACTGGGAAAAAAAGCTCACTCACCTTACAAGTAACACACTCTGCTTTTGAGAAAAGAGCCCTCATCTACTCTACTATGTTTCCTATGGGTCTGAACAGTGAGCTTGCTCAGAACAAATGAACTGTGCTTCCTACACACACGGGCCATATCTAGTTCAACTCTGCTTAGGAAACTGACAGGACAGTAGATCCTCTTCAGTCCAATAAATTGTACTTGCTGGGAACAGACGCCAGTGCAATTTGCACTGTGTATGGCAATGGGAGCGCAATAGTGACTCTTCTTACCAGAAAACAACTCTTGCTAGTAGGACCAGAAACTGCATATGATTCAACTCCATTTAGGACTGGGAAACAAATGCTAGCTCACCTTACAAGAAACACACTCTGCTTTTGAGAAAAGAGCACTCTTCTACTCTACTGTGTTTCCTATAAGGCCAGAACAGTGAGCTTGCTCAGAACAAAAGAACTGTGCTTCCTACACACACGGGCCATATCTAGTTCAACTCTGCTTAGGAAACTGACAAGAACAGTATCTCCTATTCTGTCCAATACACTGTACTTGCTGGGAACAGAATCGAGTGCTATTTGCACTGTGTATGGCAATGGAAGCGCAATAGTGACTCTTCTTACCAGAAAACAACTCTTGCTCGTAGGACCAGAAACTGCATGAGATTCAACTCCATTTAGGACTGGGAAACAAACGCTATTTCGCCTTACAAGAAACAACTCTGCTTTTGAGAAAAGAGCACTCTTCTACTCTATTGTGTTTCCTATAGGGCCAGAAGAGTGAGCTTGCTCAGAACAAAAGAACTGTGCTTCCTATACACACGGGCCATATATAGTTCCACTCTGCTTAGGAAATAGACAAGAATTTAGCTCCTCTTCAGTCCAATACACTGTACTTGCTGGGAACAGACGCGAGTGCTATTTGCACTGTGTATGGCAAAGGGAGCCCAATAGTGACTCTTCTTATCAGAAAACAACTATTGCTCGTAGGACCAGAAACTGCATGTGATTCAACTCCTTTTAGGACTGGGAAACAAACGCTAGCTCGCCTTACAAGAAACACACTCTGCTTTTGAGAAAGGAGCACTCTTCTACTCTACTGTGTTTCCTATGGGGTCCAAACAGTGAGCTTGCTCAGAACAAAATAACTGTACTTCCTACACACATGGCCATATGTAGTTCAATTCTGCTTAGGAAACTGACAAGAACAGTAGATCCTCTTCAGTCCAATACACTGTACATGCTGGGAACAGACGCCAGTGCTGTTTGCCCTGTGTATGACAATGGAAGCGCAGTAGTGACTCTTCTTACCAGAAAACAACTCTTGCTCATAGGACCAGAAACTGCATGTGTTTCAACTCCATTTAAAACTGGGAAAAAAATGCTAGCTCGCCTTAAAAGAAACAAACTCTGCTTTTGAGAAAAGATAACTCTTCTACTCTACTGTGTTTCCTTTGGAGACCGAACAGTGAGCTTGCTCAGAACAAAAGAACTGCTTCCTACACACACGCGCCATATCTAGTCCAACTCTGCTTAGGAAACTGACAAGAACAGTAGATCCTCTTCAGTCCAATACACTGTACTTGCTGGGAACAGAATGGAGTGCTCTTTGCTCTGTGTATGGCAATGGGAGCGCAATAGTGACTCTTCTTACCAGAAAACAACTCTTGCTCCTAGGACCAGAAACTGAATGTGATTCAACTCCATTTAGGACTGGGAAACAAACACTAGCTCGCCTTACAAGAAACAAACTCTGCTTTTGAGCAAAGAGCACTCTTCTACTCTACTGTGTTTCGTAAAGGGCCAGAACAGTGAGCTTGCTCAGAACAAAAGAACTGTGCTTCCTACACACACGGACAATATCTTGTTCAACTCTGCTTAGGGAACTGACAAGAAGAGTAGGTCCTCTTCAGTCCAATACACTGTACATGCTGGGAACAGACGCCAGTGCTATTTGCATTGTGTTTGAAAATGGGAGCAAAGTAGTGATTCATCTTACCAGAAAACAACTATTGCTCGTAGGACCAGAAACTGCATGTGATTCAACTCCATTTAGACTGGGAAAAAACGCTCGCTTGCCTTACAAGACACACACTCTGCTTTTGAGAAAAGAGCCCTCATCTACTCTACTATGTTTCCTATGGGGTCTGAACAGTGAGCTTGCTCAGAACAAAAGAACTGCTTCCTACACACACGCGCCATATCTAGTCCAACTCTGCTTAGGAAACTGACAAGAACAGTAGATCCTCTTCAGTCCAATACACTGTACTTGCTGGGAACAGAATCGAGTGCTCTTTGCTCCGTGTATGGCAATGGGAGCGCAATAGTGACTCTTCTTACCAGAAAACAACTCTTGCTCATAGGACCAGAAACTGCATGGGATTCAACTCCATTTAGGACTGGGAAACAAACACTAGCTCGACTTACAAGAAACACACTCTGCTTTTGAGAAAAGAGCACTCTTCTACTCTACTGTGTTTCCTATAGGGCCAGAACAGTGAGCTTGCTCAGAACAAAAGAACTGTGCTTCCTACACACACGGCCATATCTAGTTCAACTCTGCTTTGGAAACTGAGAAGAACAGTAGATCCTCTTCAGTCCAATACACTGTACACGCTGGGAACAGACGCCAGTGCTATTTGCACTGTGTATGACAATGGGAGCACAGTAGTGAATCTTCTTACCAGAAAACAACACTTGCTTGTTGGACCAGAAACTGCATGTGATACAACTCCATTTAGGACTGGGAAAAAAAGCTAGCTCGCCTTACAAGAAACACACTCTGATTTTGAGAAAAGAGCACTCTTCTATTCTACTATGTTTCCTATGGGGTCTGAACAGTGAGCTTGCTCAGAACAAAAGAACTGTGCTTCCTACACACACGGGCCATATCTAGTTCAACTCTGCTTAGGAAACTGACAAGAAGAGTAGATCCTCTTCAGTCCAATACACTGTACATGCTGGGAACAGACGCCGGTGCTATTTGCCCTGTGTATGAAAATTGGAGCGCAATAATGACTCTTCTTACCAGAAAACAACTCTTTCTTGTAGGACCAGAAAGTGCATGGGATTCAACTCCATTTAGGACTGGGAAACAAACGCTAGCTCGCCTTACAAGAAACACACTCTGCTTTTGAGAAAAGAGCACTCTTCTACTCTACTGTGTTTACTATGGAGTCGAACAGTGAACTTGCTCAGAACAAAAGAACTGTGCTTCCTACACACACGGGCCATACCTAGTTCAACTCTGTTTAGGAAACTGACAAGAACAGTATCCCTCTTCAGTGCAATACACTGTACTTGCTGTGAACAGTCGCAAGAGCTATTTGCACTGTGTATGGCAAAGGGAGCACAATAGTGACTCTTCTTATCAGAAAACAACTCTTGCTCGTAGGACCAGAAACTGCATGGGATTCAACTCCTTTTAGGATTGGGAAACAAACGCTAGCTCGCCTTACAAGAAACACACTCTGCTTTTGAGAAAGCAGCACTCTACTATTCTACTGTGTTTCCTATGGGGTCCGAACAGTGAGCTTGCTCAGAACAAAATAACTGTACTTCCTACACTCATGGCCATATGTAGTTCAATTCTGCTTAGGAAACATACAAGAACAGTAGCTCCTCTTCAGTCCAATACACTGTACTTGCTGGGAACAGACGCCAGTGCTATTTGCCCTGTGTATGACATTGGGAGCGCAATAGTGACTCTTCTTACCAGAAAACAACTCTTGCTCATAGGACCAAAAACTGCATGTGATTCAACTCCATTTAGGACTGGGAAACAAACGCTATATCTCCTTATAAGAAACACACTCTGCTTTTGAGAAAAAAGCACTCTTCTACTCTACTGTGTTTCCTATAGGGCCAGAAGAGTGAGCTTGCTCAGAACAAAAGAACTGTGCTTCCTATACACACGGGCCATATCTAGTTCCACTCTGTTTAGGAAATAGACAAAAACTTAGCTCCTCTTCAGTCCAACACACTGTACCTGCTGGGAACAGACACGACTGCTATTTGCACTGTGTATGGCAAAGGGAGCCCAATAGTAACTCTTCTTATCAGAAAACAACTCTTGCTCATAGGACCAGAAACTGCATGGGATTCAACTCCTTTTAGGACTGGGAAACAAACGCTAGCTCGCCTTACAAGAAAAACACTCTGCTTTTGAGAAAGGAGCACTCTTCCACTCTACTGTGTTTCCTATGGGGTCCGAACAGTGAGCTTGCTCAGAACAAAATAACTGTACTTCCTACACACATGGCCATATGTAGTTCAATTCTGCTTAGGAAACTGACAAGAACAGTAGATCCTCTTCAGTCCAATACACTGTACATGCTGGGAACAGACGCCAGTGCTGTTTGCCCTGTGTATGACAATGGAAGCGCAGTAGTGACTCTTCTTACCAGAAAATAACTCTTGCTCATAGGACCAAAAACTGCATGTATTTCAACTCCATTTAAGACTGGGAAAAAAATGCTAGCTCGCCTTAAAAGAAACACACTCTGCTTTTGAGAAAAGAGAACTCTTCTACTCTACTGTGTTTCCTATGGTGTCCGAAAAGTAAGCTTGCTCAGAACGAAAGAACTGTGCTTCCTACACACACGGGCCATATCTAGTTCAACTCAGCTTACGAAACAGACAAGAAGAGTAGCTCCTCTTCAGTCCAATACACTGTACTTGCTGGGAACAGAATCGAGTGCTATTTGCTCTGTGTATGGCAATGGGAGCGCAATAGTGACTCTTCTTACCAGAAAACAACTCTTGCTCATAGGAACAGAAACTGCATGTGATTCAACTCCATTTAGGACCTTGAAACAAACACTAGCTCACCTTACAAGAAACACACTCTGCTTTTGAGAAGAGAGCACTCTTCTACTCTACAGTGTTTCCTAGAGGGTCAGAACAGTGAGCTTGCTCATAACAAAAGAACTGTGCTTCCTACACACATGGCCATATCTAGTTCAATTCTGCTTAGGAACCTGAAGAGAACAGTAGATCCTCTTCAGTCCAATACACTGTACATGCTGGGAACAGAATCGTGTGCTATTTGCTCTGTGTATGGCAATGGGAGCACAAAAGTGACTCTTCTTACCAGAAAACAACTCTTGCTCGAAGGTACAGAAACTGCATGTGATTCAACTCCATTTAGGAATGGGAAACACGCTAGCTCTCCTTACAAGAAACACACTTTGCTTTTGAGAAAAGAGTACTCTTCTACTCTACTGTGTTTCCTATAGGGCGAGAACAGTGAGCTTGCTCAGAACAAAAGAACTGTGCTTCCTACACACACGGGCCATATCTATTTCAACTCTGCATAGGAAACTGACAAGAACAATAGATCCTCTTCAGTCCAATACACTGTACATGCTGGGAACGGACGGCAGTGCTATTTGCCCTGTGTATGACAATGGGAACGCAATAGTGACTCTTCTTACCAGAAAACAACTCTTGCTCCTAGGACCAGAAAATGCATGGGATTCAACTCCATTTAGGACTGGGAAACAAATGCTAGCTCGCCTTACAAGAAACACACTCTGCTTTTGACAAAAGAGCACTCTTCTACTCTACTGTGTTTCGTACAGGGCCAGAACAGTGAGCTTGCTCAGAAAAAAAGAACTGTGCTTCCTACACACACGGGCCATAGCTAGTTCAACTCTGCTTAGGAAACTGACAGGAACAGTAGATCCTCTTCAGTCCAATAAATTGTACTTGCTGGGAACAGACGCCAGTGCTATTTGCACTGTGTATGGCAATGGGAGCGCAATAGTGACTCTTCTTACCAGAAAACAACTCTTGCTAGTAGGACCAGAAACTGCATATGATTCAACTCCATTTAGGACTGGGAAACAAACGCTAGCTCACCTTACAAGAAACACACTCTGCTTTTGAGAAAAGAGCACTCTTCTACTCTACTGTGTTTCCTATAAGGCCAGAAGAGTGAGCTTGCTCAGAACAAAAGAACTGTGCTTCCTATACACACGGGCCATATCTAGTTCCACTCTGCTTAGGAAATAGACAAGAATTTAGCTCCTCTTCAGTCCAATACACTGTACTTGCTGGGAACAGACGCAAGTGCTATTTGCACTGTGTATGGCAAAGGGAGCCCAATAGTGACTCTTCTTATCAGAAAACAACTATTGCTCGTAGGACCAGAAACTGCATGTGATTCAACTCCTTTTAGGACTGGGAAACAAACGCTAGCTCACCTTACAAGAAACACACTCTGCTTTTGAGAAAGGAGCACTCTTCTACTCTACTGTGTTTCCTATGGGGTCCAAACAGTGAGCTTGCTCAGAACAAAATAACTGTACGTCCTACACACATGGCCATATGTAGTTCAATTCTGCTTAGGAAACTGACAAGAACAGTAGATCCTCTTCAGTCCAATACACTGTACATGCTGGGAACTGACGCCAGTGCTGTTTGCCCTGTGTATGACAATGGAAGCACAGTAGTGACTCTTCTTACCAGAAAACAACTCTTGCTCATAGGACCAGAAACTGCATGTGTTTCAACTCCATTTAAAACTGGGAAAAAAATGCTAGCTCGCCTTAAAAGAAACACACTCTGCTTTTGAGAAAAGAGAACTCTTCTACTCTACTGTGTTTCCTATGGAGACCGAACAGTGAGCTTGCTCAGAACAAAAGAACTGCTTCCTACACACATGCGCCATATCTAGTCCAACTCTGCTTAGGAAACTGACAAGAACAGTAGATCCTCTTCAGTCCAATACACTGTACTTGCTGGGAAAAGAATCGAGTGCTCTTTGCTCTGTGTATGGCAATGGGAGCGCAATAGTGACTCTTCTTACCAGAAAACAACTCTTGCTCCTAGGACCAGAAACTGAATGTGATTCAACTCCATTTAGGACTGGGAAACAAACACTAGCTCGCCTTACAAGAAACACACTCTGCTTTTGAGCAAAGAGCACTCTTCTACTCTACTGTGTTTCCTATGTAGTCCGAAAAGTGAGCTTGCTCAGAACAAAAGAACTGTGCATCCTACACAAGAGGGCCATATCTAGTTCAACTCAGCTTAGGAAACAGACAAGAACAGTAGCTCCTCTTCAGTCCAATACACTGTACTTGCTGGGAACAGAATTGAGTGCTATTTGCTCTGTGTATGGCAATGGGAGTGCAATAGTGACTCTTCTTACCAGAAAACAACTCTTCCTTGTAGGAACAGAAACTGCATGTGATTCAAATCTATTTAGGACTTTGAAACAAACGCTATATCGCCTTACAAGAAACACACTCTGCTTTTGAGAAAAGAGCACTCTTCTACTCTACTGTGTTTCCTATAGGGCCAGAAGAGTGAGCTTGCTCAGAACAAAAGAACTGTGCTTCCTATACACACGGGCCATATCTAGTTCCACTCTGCTTAGGAAATAGACAAGAACTTAGCTCCTCTTCAGTCCAATACACTATACTTGCTGGGAACAGACACGAGTGCTATTTGCACTGTGTATGGCAAAGGGAGCCCAATAGTAACTCTTCTTATCAGA
Organism: Peromyscus eremicus; assembly: GCF_949786415.1. Taxonomy (NCBI): domain Eukaryota; kingdom Metazoa; phylum Chordata; class Mammalia; order Rodentia; family Cricetidae; genus Peromyscus; species Peromyscus eremicus. Next base: position 258,782 of record NW_026734618.1, read on the forward strand.
AAACAACTCTTGTTCGTAGGACCAGAAACTGCATGGGATTCAACTCCTTTTAGGACTGGGAAACAAACGCTAGCTCGCCTTACAAGAAAAACACTCTGCTTTTGAGAAAGGAGCACTCTTCTACTCTACTGTGTTTCCTATGGGGTCCGAACAGTGAGCTTGCTCAGAACAAAATAACTGTACTTCCTACACACATGGCCATATGTAGTTCAATTCTGCTTAGGAAACTGACAAAACAGTAGATCCTCTTCAGTCCAATACACTGTACATGCTGGGATCAGACGCCAGTGCTGTTTGCCCTGTGTATGACAATGGAAGCGCAGTAGTGACTCTTCTTAACAGAAAATAACTCTTGCTCATAGGACCAAAAACTGCATGTGTTTCAACTCCATTTAAGACTGGGAAAAAAATGCTAGCTCGCCTTAAAAGAAACACACTCTGCTTTTGAGAAAAGAGAACTCTTCTACTCTACTGTGTTTCCTATGGAGTCCGAAAAGTGAGCTTGCTCAGAACGAAAGAACTGTGCTTCCTACACACACGGGCCATATCTAGTTCAACTCAGCTTACGAAACAGACAAGAAGAGTAGCTCCTCTTCAGTCCAATACACTGTACTTGCTGGGAACAGAATCGAGTGCTATTTGCTCTGTGTATGGCAATGGGAGCGCAATAGTGACTCTTCTTACAAGAAAACAACTCTTGCTCATAGGAACAGAAACTGCATGTGATTCAACTCCATTTAGGACTTTGAAACAAACACTAGCTCACCTTACAAGAAACACACTCTGCTTTTGAGAAAAGAGCACTCTTCTACTCTACAGTGTTTCCTAGAGGGTCAGAACAGTGAGCTTGCTCATAACAAAAGAACTGTACTTCCTACACACATGGCCATATCTAGTTCAATTCTGCTTAGGAACCTGAAGAGAACAGTAGATCCTCTTCAGTCCAATACACTGTACATGCTGGGAACAGAATCGTGTGCTATTTGCTCTGTGTATGGCAATGGGAGCACAAAAGTGACTCTTCTTACCAGAAAACAACTCTTGCTCGAAGGTACAGAAACTGCATGTGATTCAACTCCATTTAGGAATGGGAAACACGCTAGCTCTCCTTACAAGAAACACACTCTGCTTTTGAAAAAAGAGTACTCTTCTACTCTACTGTGTTTCCTATAGGGCAAGAACAGTGAGCTTGCTCAGAACAAAAGAACTGTGCTTCCTACACACACGGGCCATGTCTATTTCAACTCTGCATAGGAAACTGACAAGAACAATAGATCCTCTTTAGTCCAATACACTGTACATGCTGGGAATGGACGGCAGTGCTATTTGCCCTGTGTATGACAATGGGAACGCAATAGTGACTCTTCTTACCAGAAAACAACTCTTGCTCCTAGGACCAGAAAATGCATGGGATTCAATTCCATTTAGGACTGGGAAACAAATGCTAGCTCGCCTTACAAGAAACACACTCTGCTTTTGAGAAAAGAGCACTCTTCTACTCTACTGTGTTTCCTACAGGGCCAGAACAGTGAGCTTGCTCAGAAAAAAAGAACTGTGCTTCCTACACACACGGGCCATAGCTAGTTCAACTCTGCTTAGGAAACTGACAGGAACAGTAGATCCTCTTCAGTCCAATAAATTGTACTTGCTGGGAACAGACGCCAGTGCTATTTGCACTGTGTATGGCAATGGGAGCGCAATAGTGACTCTTCTTATTAGAAAACAACTCTTGCTAGTAGGACCAGACACTGCATATGATTCAACTCCATTTAGGACTGGGAAACAAACGCTAGCTCACCTTACAAGAAACACACTCTGCTTTTGAGAAAAGAGCACTCTTCTACTCTACTGTGTTTCCTATAAGGCCAGAACAGAGAGCTTGTTCAGAACAAAAGAACTGTGCTTCCTACACACACGGGCCATATCTAGTTCAACTCTGCTTAGGAAACTGACAAGAACAGTATCTCCTATTCTGTCCAAAACACTGTACTTGCTGGGAACAGAATCGAGTGCTATTTGCACTGTGTATGGCAATGGAAGCACAATAGTGACTCTTCTTACCAGAAAACAACTCTTGCTCGTAGGACCAGAAACTGCATGTGATTCAACTCCATTTAGGACTGGGAAACAAACGCTATTTCGCCTTACAAGAAACACACTCTGCTTTTGAGAAAGGAGCACTCTTCTACTCTACTGTGTTTCCTTTGGGGTCCGAACAGTGAGCTTGCTCAAAAAAAATAACTGTGCTTCCTACACACATGGCAATATGTAGTTCAATTCTGCTTAGGAAACTGACAAGAACAGTAGATCCTCTTCAGTCCAATACACTGTACATGCTGGGAACAGACGCCAGCGCTGTTTGCCCTGTGTATGACAATGGAAGCACAGTAGTGACTCTTCTTACCAGAAAACAACTCTTTCTCATAGGACCAGAAACTGCATGTGTTTCAACTCCATTTAAGACTGTGAAAAAAATGATAGCTCGCCTTAAAAGAAACACACTCTGCTTTTGAGAAAAGAGAACTCTTCTACTCTACTGTGTTTCCTATGGAGACCGAACAGTGAGCTTGCTCAGAACAAAAGAACTGCTTCCTACACACACGCGCCATATCTAGTCCAACTCTGCTTAGGAAACTGACAAGAACAGTATATCCTCTTCCGTCCAATACACTGTACTTGCTGGGAACAGAATCGAGTGCTCTTTGCTCCATGTATGGCAATGGGAGCACAATAGTGACTCTTCTTAACAGAAAACAACTCTTGCTCGTAGGACCAAAAACTGCATGGGATTCAACTCCATTTAGGACTGGGAAACAAACACTAGCTCGACTTACAAGAAACACACTCTGGTTTTGAGAAAAGAGCACTCTTCTACTCTACTGTGTTTCCTATATGGCGAGAACAGTGAGCTTGCTCAGAACAAAAGAACTGTGCTTCCTACAGACACGGGCCATATCTAGTTCAACTCTGCTTTGGAAACTGAGAAGAACAGTAGATCCTCTTCAGTCCAATACACTGTACACGCTGGGAACAGACGCCAGTGCTATTTGCACTGTGTATGACAATGGGAGCACAGTAGTGACTCTTCTTACCAGAAAACAACACTTGCTCGTAGGAATGAAACTGCATGTGATACAACTCCATTTAGGACTGGGAAAAAAAGCTAGCTCGCCTTACAAGAAACACACTCTGCTTTTCAGAAAGGAGCACTCTTCTACTCTACTATGTTTCCTATGGGGTCTGAACACTGAGCTTGCTCAGAACAAAAGAACTGTGCTTCCTACACACACGGGCCATATCTAGTTCAACTCTGCTTAGGAAACTGACAAGAACAGTAGATCCTCTTCCGTCCAATACACTGTACATGCTGGGAACAGACACCAGTGCTATTTGCCCTGTGTATGAAAATGGGAGCGCAATACTGACTCTTCTTACCAGAAAACAACTCTTGCTTGTAGGACCAGAAACTGCATGGGATTCAACTCCATTTAGGACTGGGAAACAAACGCTAGCTCGCCTTACAAGAAACACACTCTGCTTTTGAGAAAGGAGCACTCTTCTACTCTACTGTGTTTCCTAGGGGTTCGAACAGTGAGCTTGCTCAGAACAAGATAACTGTACTTCCTACACACATGGCCATATGTAGTTCAATTCTGCTTAGGAAACTGACAAGAACAGTAGATCCTCTTCAGTCCAATACACTGTACATGCTGGGAACAGAAGCCAGTGCTCTTTGCCCTGTGTATGACAATGGAAGCGCAGTAGTGACTCTTCTTACCAGAAAACAACTCTTGCTCATAGGACCAGAAACTGCATGTGTTTCAACTCCATTTAAGACTGGGAAAAAATGCTAGCTCGCCTTAAAAGAAACACACTCTGCTTTTGAGAAAAGAGAACTCTTCTACTCTACTGTGTTTCCTATGGAGACCGAACAGTGAGCTTGCTCAGAACAAAAGAACTGCCTCCTACACACACGGGCCATATCTAGTTCAACTCAGCTTACGAAACAGACAAGAAGAGTAGCTCCTCTTCAGTCCAATACACTGTACACGCTGGGAACAGAATCGAGTGCTATTTGCTCTGTGTATGGCAATGGGAGCAAAATAGTGACTCTTCTTACCAGAAAACAACTCTTGCTCATAGGAACAGAAACTGCATGTGATTCAACTCCATTTAGGACTGGGAAACAAACGCTATTTCGCCTTACAAGAAACACACTCTGCTTTTGAGAAAAGAGCACTCTTCTACTCTACTGTGTTTCCTATAGGGCCAGAAGAGTGAGCTTGCTCAGAACAAAAGAACTGTGCTTCCTATACACACGCGCCATATCTAGTTCCACTCTGCTTAAGAAATAGACAAGAACTTAGCTCCTCTTCAGTCCAATACACTGTACTTGCTGGGAACAGACGCGAGTGCTATTTGCACTGTGTATGGCAAAGGGAGCCCAATAGTGACTCTTCTTATCAGAAAACAACTCTTGCTCGTAGGACCAGAAACTGCATGGGATTCAACTCCTTTTAGGACTGGGAAACAAACGCTAGCTCGCCTTACAAGAAACACACTCTGCTTTTGAGAAAGGAGCACTCTTCTACTCTACTGTGTTTCCTATGGGGTCCGAACAGTGAGCTTGCTCAGAACAAAATAATTGTACTTCCTACACACATGGCCATATGTAGTTCAATTCTGCTTAGGAAACTGACAAGAACAGTAGATCCTCTTCAGTCCAATACACTGTACATGCTGGGAACAGGCGCCAGTGCTCTTTGCCCTGTATATGACAATGGAAGCGCAGTAGTGACTCTTCTTACCAGAAAATAACTCTTGCTCATAGGACCAGAAACTGCATGTGTTTCAACTCCATTTAAGACTGGGAAAAAAATGCTAGCTCGCCTTAAAAGAAACACACTCTGCTTTTGGGAAAAGAGAACTCTTCTACTCTACTGTGTTTCCTATGGAGACCGAACAGTGAGCTTGCTCAGAACAAAAGAACTGCTTCCTACACACACGCGCCATATCTAGTCCAACTCTGCTTAGGAAACTGACAAGAACAGTAGATCCTCTTCAGTCCAATACACAATACAGAATCGAGTGCTCTTTGCTCTGTGTATGGCAATGGGAGCACAATAGTGACTCTTCTTACCAGAAAACAACTCTTGCTCGTAGGACAAGAAACTGCATGTGATTTAACTCCATTTAGGACTGGGACACAAACGCTAGCTCGCCTTACAAGAAACACACTCTGCTTTTGAGAAAAGAGCACTCTTCTACTCTACTGTGTTTCCTATGGTGTCCGAACAGTGAGCTTGCTCAGAACAAAAGAACTGTGCTTCCTACACACACGGGCCATATCTAGTTCAACTCCACTTAGGAAACTCACAAGAAGAGTACCCCCTCTTCTGTCCAATACACTGTACTTGCTGGGAACAGACGCCAGTGCTATTTGCACTGTGTATGGCAATGGGAGAGCAATAGTGACTCTTCTTACCAGAAAACAACTCTTGCTCATAGGACCAGAAACTGCATGCGATTAAACTTCATTTAGGACTGGGAAACAAACCCTAGCTCGCCTTACAAGAAACACACTCTGCTTTTGAGAAAAGAGCACTCTTCTACTCTACTGTGTTTCCTATGGGGTCTGAACAGTGAGCTTGCTCAGAACAAAATAACTGTACTTCCTACACACACGGCCATATGTAGTTCAACTCTGTTTAGGAAACTGACAAGTACAGTAGCTCCTCTGCAGTCCAATACACTGTACATGCTGGGAACAGATGCCAGTGCTGTTTGCCCTGTGTATGACAATGGAAGCACAGTAGTGACTCTTCTTACCAGAAAACAACTCTTGCTCATAGGACCAGAAACTGCATGTGTTTCAACTCCATTTAAGACTGGGAAAAAAATGCTAGCTCGCCTTAAAAGAAACACACTCTGCTTTTGAGAAAAGAGAACTCTTCTACTCTACTGTTTTTCCTATGGAGACCGAACAGTGAGCTTGCTCAGAACAAAAGAACTGCTTCCTACACACACGCGCCATATCTAGTCCAACTCTGCTTAGGAAACTGACAAGAACAGTAGATCCTCTTCAGTCCAATACACAATACAGAATGGAGTGCTCTTTGCTCTGTGTATGGCAATGGGAGCACAATAGTGACTCTTCTTACCAGAAAACAACTCTTGCTCGTAGGACCAGAAACTGCATGTGATTCAACTCCATTTAGGACTGGGACACAAACGCTAGCTCGCCTTACAAGAAACACACTCTGATATGAGAAAAGAGCACTCTACTCTACTGTGTTTCCTATGGTGTCCGAACAGTGAGCTTGCTCAGAACAAAAGAACTGTGCTTCCTACACACACGGGCCATATCTAGTTCAACTCCACTTAGGAAACTCACAAGAAGAGTACCCCCTCTTCTGTCCAATACACTGTACTTGCTGGGAACAGACGCCAGTGCTATTTGCACTGTGTATGGCAATGGGAGAGCAATAGTGACTCTTCTTACCAGAAAACAACTCTTGCTCATAGGACCAGAAACTGCATGCGATTCAACTTCATTTAGGACTGGGAAACAAACCCTAGCTCGCCTTACAAGAAACACACTCTGCTTTTGAGAAAAGAGCACTCTTCTACTCTACTGTGTTTCCTGTAGGGCCAAAATATTGAGCTTGCTCAGAACAAAAGAACTGTGCTTCCTACACACACGGCCATATGTAGTTCAACTCTGTTTAGGAAACTGACAAGTACAGTAGCTCCTCTGCAGTCCAATACACTGTACATGCTGGGAACAGACGCCAGTGCTGTTTGCCCTGTGTATGACAATGGAAGCGCAGTAGTGACTCTTCTTACCAGAAAACAACTCTTGCTCATAGGACCAGAAACTGCATGCGATTCAACTTCATTTAGGACTGGGAAACAAAAGCTAGCTCGCCTTAAAAGAAACACACTCTGCTTTTGAGAAAAGAGCACTCTTCTACTCTACTGTGTTTCCTAAGGAGTCCGAACAGTGAGCTTGCTCAGAACAAAAGAAATGTGCTTCCTACACACACGGGCCATATCTAGTTCAACTCAGCTTAGGAAACAGACAAGAACAGTAGCTCCTCTTCAGTCCAATACACTGTACTTGCTGGGAAGAGAATTGAGTGCTATTTGCTCTGTGTATGGCAATGGGAGCGCAATAGTGACTCTTCGTACCAGAAAACAACCCTTGCTCGTAGGACCAGAAACTGCATGTGATTCAACTCCACTTAGGACTGGGAAACAAACGCTATTTTGCCTTACAAGAAACACACTCTGCTTTTGAAAAAAGAGCACTCTTCTACTCTACTGGGTTTCCTAAAGGGCCAGAAGAGTGAGCTTGCTCAGAACAAAAGAACTGTGCTTCCTATACACACGGGCCATATCTAGTTCCACTCTGCTTAGGAAATAGACAAGAACTTAGCTCCTCTTCAGTCCAATACACTGTACTTTCTGGGAACAGACACGAGTGCTATTTGCACTGTGTATGGCAATGGAAGCACAATATAGACTCTACATACCAGAAAACAACTCTTGCTCGTAGGACCAGAAACTGCATGTGATTCAACTCTATTTAGGACTGGGAAACAAACGCTATTTCGCCTTACAAGAAACACACTCTGCTTTTGAGAAAAGAGCACTCTTCTACTCTACTGTGTTTCCTATAGTGCCAGAAGAGTGAGCTGGCTCAGAAAAAAAGAACTGTGCTTCCTACACACACGGGCCATATCTAGTTCAACTCTGCTTAGGAAACTGACAAGAACAGTAGATCCTCTTCAGTCCAATTCACTATACATGCTGGGAACAGACGCCAGTGCTATTTGCCCTGTGTATGACAATGGGAGCACAATAGTGACTCTTCTTACCAGAAAACATCTCTTGCTCGTAGGACCAGAAATTGCATGGGATTCAACTCCATTTCTGACTGGGAAATAAACGCTAGGTCGCCTTACAAGAAACACACCCTGCTTTTGAGAAAAGAGCACTCTTCTACTCTACTGTCTTTTCTATGGGGTCCGAACAGTGAGCTTGCTCAGAACAAATTAACTGTGCTTCCTACACACACGGGCCATATCTAGTTCAATGCTGCTTAGTAAACTGAAAAGAACAATAGCTACTCTTCTGTCCAATACACTTTACTAGCTGGGAACAGACACGAGTGCTATTTGCACTGTGTATGGCAATGGTAGCACAATAGTGGCTCTACTTACCAGAAAACAACTCTTGCTCGTAGGACCAGAAACTGCTTGTGATTCAACTCCATTTAGGTGTGGGAAAAAATGCTAGCTCTCCTTACATGAAACGTACTCTGCTTTTGAGAAAAGAGCACTCTTCTACTCTACTGTGTTTCCTATGGTGTCCGAACAGTGAGCTTGCTCAGAACAAAAGAACTGTGCTTCCTACACACACGGGCCATATCTAGTTCAACTCTGCTTAGGAAACTGACAAGAACAGTAGATCCTCTTCAGTCCAATACACTGTACATGCTGGGAACAGACGCCAGTGCTATTTGCCCTGTGTATGACAATGGGAGAGTAATAGTGACTCCTCTTACCAGAAAACAACTCTTGCTCGTAGGACCAGAAACTGCATGTGATTCAACTCCATTAAGGTCTGGGAAGCAAACGCTAGGTTGCCTTACAAGAAACACACTCGGCTTTTGAGAAAAGAGCACTCTTCTGCTCTACTGTGTTTCCTATGGGGTCCGAACAGTGAGCTTGCTCAGAACAAAAGAACTGTGCTTCCTACACACATGAGCCATATCTAGTTCAACTCTGCTTAGGAAACTGACAAGAACAGTAGCTCCTCTTCAGTCCAATACACTGTACTTGCTGGGAACAGACGCCAGTGCTATTTGCACTGTGTATGGCAATGAGAGCACAATAGTGACTCTTCTTACCAGAAAACAACTCTTGCTAGTAGGACCAGAAACTGCATGTGTATTTCAACTCCATTTAGGAGTGGGAAACAAACGCTAGCTCACCTTTCAAGAAACACACTCTGCTTTTAGAAAAGAGCACTTTTCTACTCTACTGTGTTTCCTATAGGGCCAGAACAGTGAGCTTGCTCAGAACTAAAGAACTGTGCTTCCTACACACAAGGGCCATATCTAGTTAAACTCTCCTTAGGAAACTGACAAGAACAGTATCTCCTATTCTGTCCAATACACTGTACTTGCTGGGAACAGAATCGAGTGCTATTTGCACTGTGTATGGCAATGGAAGCGCAATAGTGACTCTTCTTACCAGAAAACAACTCTTGCTCCTAGGACCAGAAACTGCATGTGATTCAACTCCATTTACAACTGGGAAACAAACGCTATTTCGCCTTCCAAGAAACACACTCTGCTTTTGAGAAAAGAGCACTCTTCTACTCTACTGGGTTTCCTATAGGGCCAGAAGAGTGAGCTTGCTCAGAACAAAAGAACTGTGCTTCCTATACACACGGGCCATATCTAGTTCCACTCTGCTTAGGAAATAGACAAGAACTTAGCTCCTCTTCAGTCCAATACACTGTACTTGCTGGGAACAGACGCGAGTGCTATTTGCACTGTGTAAGGCAAAGGGAGCGCAATAGTGACTCTTCTTTCCAGAAAACAACTCTTGCACATAGGACCAAAATCTGCATGTGATTCAACTCCATTTAGGACTGGGAAACAAACACTAGCTCACCTTACAAGAAACACACTCTGCTTTTGAGAAAGGAGCACTCTTCTACTCTACTCTGTTTCCTATGGGGTCCGAACAGTGAGCTTGCTCAGAACAAAATAACTGTACTTCCTACACACATGGCCATATGTAGTTCAATTGTGCTTAGGAAACTGAGAAGAACAGTAGATGCTCTTCAGTCCAATACACTGTACATGCTGGGAACAGACGCCAGTGGTGTTTGACCTGTGTATGACAATGGAAGCGCAGTAGTGACTCTTCTTACCAGAAAACAACTCTTGCTCATAGGACCAGAAACTGCATGTGTTTCAACTCCATTTAAGACTGGGAAAAAAATGTTAGCTCCCCTTAAAAGAAACACACTCTACTTTTGAGAAAGGAGAACTCTTCTACTCTACTGTGTTTCCTATGGAGACCGAACACTGAGCATGCTCAGAACAAAAGAACTGCTTCCTACACACACGCGCCATATCTAGTTCAACTCTGCTTAGGAAACAGACAAGAACAGTATATCCTCTTCAGTCCAATACACTGTACTTGCTGGGAACAGAATCGAGTGCTCTTTGCTCTGTGTATGGCAATGGGAGCGCAATAGTGACTCTTCTTACCAGAAAACAACTCTTGCTCGTAGGACCAGAAATTGCATGTGATTCAACTCCATTTAAGACTGGGAAACAAACACTAGCTCGCCTTACAAGAAACACACTCTGCTTTTGAGAAAAGAGCACTCTTCTACTCTACTGTGTTTCCTATAGGGCCAGAACAGTGAGCTTGCTCAGAACAAAAGAACTGTGCTTCCTACACACACGGGCCATATCTAGTTCAACTCTGCTTTGGAAACTGAGAAGAACAGTAGATCCGCTTCAGTCCAATACACTGTACACGCTGGGAACAGACGCCAGTGCTATTTGCACTGTGTATGACAATGGGAGCACAGTAGTGACTCTTCTTACCAGAAAACAAAACTTGCTGGTAGGACCAGAAACTGCATGTGATACAACTCCATTTAAAACTGGGAAAAAAAGCTAGCTCGCCTTACAAGAAACACACTCTGCTTTTGAGAAAAGAGCACTCTTCTACTCTACTGTGTTTACTATGCAGTCGAACAGTGAGCTTGCTCAGAACAAAAGAACTGTGCTTCCTACACACACGGGCCATACCTAGTTCAACTCTGTTTAGGAAACTGACAAGAACAGTATCCCTCTTCAGTCCAATACACTGTACTTGCTGGGAACAGTCGCGAGTGCTATTTGCACTGTGTATGGCAAAGGGAGCCCAATAGTGACTCTTCTTATCAGAAAACAACTCTTGCTTGTAGGACCAGAAACTGCATGTATTTCAACGCCATTTAAGACTGGGAAAAAAATGCTAGCTTGCCTTAAAAGAAACACACTCTGCTTTTGAGAAAAGAGAACTCTTCTACTCTACTGTGTTTCCTATGGAGCCCGAAAAGTGAGCTTGCTCAGAATGAAAGAACTGTGCTTCCTACACACACTGGCCACATCTAGTTCAACTCAGCTTACGAAACAGACAAGAAGAGTAGCTCCTCTTCAGTCCAATACACTGTACTTGCTGGGAACAGAATCGAGTGCTATTTGCTCTGTGTATGGCAATGGGAGCGCTATAGTGACTCTTCTTACCAGAAAACAATTCTTCCTCATAGGAACAGAAACTGCATGTGATTCAACTCCATTTAGGACCTTGAAACAAACTCTAGCTCGCCTTACAAGAAACACACTCTGCTTTTGAGAAAAGAGCACTCTTCTGCTCTACTGTGTTTCATACAGGGCCAGAACAGTGAGCTTGCTCAGAACAAAAGAACTGTGCTTCCTACACACACGGGCCATATCTAGTTCAACTCTGCATAGGAAACTGACAAGAGGAGTAGCTCCTCTTCAGTCCAATACACTGTACTTGCTGGGAACAGACGCGAGTGCTATTTGCACTGTGTATGACATAGGGAGCACAATGGTGACTTTCCTTTCCAGAAAACAACTCTTGCTCGTAGGACCAGAAACTGCATGTGATTTAACTCCATTTAGGACTGGGAAACAAATGCTAGCTCGCCTTACAAGAAACACACTATGCTTTTGAGAAAAGAGCACTCTTCTACTCTAATATGTTTCCTACGGGGTCTGAACAGTGAGCTTGCTCAGAACAAAAGAACTGTGCTTCCCACAAACACGGACCATATCTAGTTCAACTCTGCTTAGGAAACTGACAAAAACAGTAGATCCTCTTCAGTCCAATACACTGTACTTGCTGGGAGCAGATGCGAGTGCTATTTGCTCTGTGTATGGCAATGGGAGCGCAATGGTGGCTCTTCTTACCAGAAAACAACTCTTGCTCGTAGGAACAGAAACTGCATGTGATTCAACTCCATTTAGGGCCTTGAAACAAACACTAGCTCGCCTTGCAAGAAACACACTCTGCTTTTGAGAAAAGAGCACCTGCTACTCTACTGTGTTTCCTATAAAGCCAGAACAGTGAGCTGGCTTAGAACAAAAGAACTGTGCTTCCTACACACACGGGCCATATCTAGTTCAACTCTGCATAGGAAACTGACAAGAACAGTAGATCCTCTTCAGTCCAATACACTGTACATGCTGGGAACGGACGGCAGTGCTATTTGCCCTGTGTATGACAATGGGAGCGCAATAGTGACTCTTCTTACCAGAAAAAAACTCTTGCTCTTAGGACCAGAAACTACATGGGATTCAACTCCATTTAGGACTGGGAAACAAACGCTAGCTCGCCTTACAAGAAACACACTCTGCTTTTGAGAAAAGAGCACTCTTCTACTCTACTGTGTTTCATACAGGGCCGGAACAGTGAGCTTGCTCAGAACAAAAGAACTGTGCTTCCTACACACATGGCCATATCTAGTTCAATTCTATTTAGGAAACTGACAAGAACAGTAGATCCTCTTCAGTCCAATACACTGTACTTGCTGGGAACAGATACCAGTGCTATTTGCCCTGTGTATGACAATGAGAGCGAAATAGTGACTATTCTTACCAGAAAACAACTCTTGCTCATAGGACCAGAAACTGCGTGTGATTCAACTCCAATTAGGACTGGGAAAAAAAGCTCAATCGACTTACAAGAAACACTCTGCTTTTGAGAAAAGAGCACTCATCTACTCTACTATGTTTCCTATGGGGTCTGAGAGTGAGCTTGCTCAGAACAAAAGAACTGTGCTTCCTACACACACGGGCCATATCTACTTCAACTCTGCTTAGGAAACTGACAGGAACAGTAGATCCTCTTCAGTCCAATACACTGTACTTGCTGGGAGCAGATGCGAGTGCTATTTGCACTGTTTATGGCAATGGGAGTGCAATAGTGACTCTTCTTACCAGAAAACAACTCTTGCTCATACGACCAGAAACTGCATGTGATTCAACTCTATTTAGGACTGGGAAACAAACCCTATCTCGCCTTACAAGAAACACACTCTGCTTTTGAGAAAAGAGCACTCTGCTACTCTACTGTGTTTCCTATAGGGCCAGAACAGTGAGCTGGCTCAGAACAAAAGAACAGTGCTTCCTACACACACGGGCAATACCTAGCTCACCTCAGCATAGGAAACTGACAAGAACAGTATCTCCTCTTCAGTCCAATACACTGTACTTGCTTGGAACAGACGCGAGTGCTTTTTGCAATTTGTATGGCAATGGGAGCGCAATAGTGACTCTTCTTACCAGAAAACAATTCTTGATCATAGGACCCAAAACTGCATGTGATTCAACTCCATTTAGGACTGGGAAACACGCTAGCTCGTCTTACAAAAAACACACTCTGCTTTTGAGAAAAGAACACTCATCTACTCTACTGTGTTTCCTATGGGGTCCGAATATTGAGCATGCTCAGAACAAAAGAACTGTACTTCCTACACACATGGCCATATCTAGTTCAATTCTAGTTAGGAAACTGACGAGAACAGTAGATCCTCTTCAGACCAATACACTGTACATGCTGGGAACAGACGCCAGTGCTATTTGCCCTGTGTATGACATTGGGGGCGCAATAGTGACTCTTCTTACCAGAAAACTACTCTTGCTCAAAGGCCCAGAAACTGCATGTGATTCAACTCTATTTCGGACCTTGAAACAAACATAGGTCGCCTTACAAGAAACACACTCTGCTTTTGAGAAAAGAGCACTCTTCTACTCTACTGTGTTTCCTGTAGGGCCAAAACATTGAGCTTGCTCAGAATAAAAGAACTGTGCTTCCTACACACACGGGCCATATCTAGTTAAACTCAGCTTAGGAAACAGACAAGAACAGTAGCTCCTCTTCAGTCCAATACACTGTACTTGCTGGGAACAGAATCGAGTGATATTTGCTCTGTGTATGGCAAAGGGAGCACAATAGTGACTCTTCTTACCAGAAAACAACTCTTGCTCGTAGGAACAGAAACTGCATGTGATTCAACTCTATTTTGGACCTTGAAACAAACACTAGCTCGCCTACAAGAAACACACTCTGCTTTTGAGAAAAGAGCACTCTTCTACTCTACTGTGTTTCCTGTATGGCGAAAACAGTGAGCTTGCTCAGAACAAAAGAACTGTGCTTCCTACACTACGGGCCATATCTAGTTCAACTCTGCTTAGGAAACTGACATGAACAGTTGATCCTCTTCAGTCCAATACACTGTATATGCTGGGAACAGACGCCAGTGCTATTTGCACTGTGTATGACAGTGGGAGCGCAATAGTGACTCTTCTTACCAGAAAACAACTCTTGCTCCTAAGACCAGATATTGCATGGGATTCAACTCCCTTTAGGCCTGGAAAACAAACGCTAGCTCGCCTTACAAGAAACACACTCTGCTTTTGAGAAAAGAGCACTCTTCTACTCTACTGTGTTTTGTACAGGGCCAGAAGAGTGAGCTTGCTCAGAACAAAAGAACTGTGCTTCCTACAAAAACAGGCCATATCTAGTTCAACTCTGCTTAGGAAACTGACACGAACAGTAGATCCTCTTTAGTCCAGTACACTGTACTTGCTGTTAGCTGACGCGAGTGCTATTTGCACTGTGTCTGGCAATGGGAGCGCAAAAGTGACTCTTCTTACCTTAAATCAACTCTTGCTCGTAGCTACAGAAACTGCATGTGATTCAACTCCATTTAGGAATGGGAAACACGCTAGCTCGCCTTACAAGAAACACACTCTGCTTTTGAGAAAAGAGCACTCTTCTACTCTACTGTGTTTCCTAAGGGGTCCGAAAATTAAGCTTGCTCAGAACAAAAGAACTGTGCTTCCTACACACACGGGCCATATCTAGTTCAACTCTGCATAGGAAACTGACAAGAACAGTAGATCCTCTTCAGTCCAATACACTGTACATGCTGGGAACAGACGCCAGTGCTATTTGCCCTGTGTATGACAATGGGAGCACAATAGTGACTCTTCTTACCAGAAAACAACTCTTGCTCCTAGGACCAGAAACTGCATGGGATTCAACTCCATTTAGGACTGGGAAAAAAAGCTAGCTCGCCTTACAAGAACACACTCTGCTTTTGAGAAAAGAGCACTCATCTACTCTACAATGTTTCCTATGGGGTCTGAACAGTGAGCTTGCTCAGAACAAAAGAACTGTGCTTCCTACACACACGGGCCATATCTAGTTCAACTCTGCTTAGGAAACTGACAAGAACAGTAGATCCTCTTCAGTCCAATACACTGTACTTACTGGGAGCAGACACGAGTGCTATTCGCACTGTGTATGGCAATGGGAGCACAATAGTGACTCTTCTTACTGGAAAACAACTCTTGCTCCTAGGACCAGAAACTGCATGGGATTCAACTCCATTTAGAACTGGAAAACAAACGCTAGCTTGCCTTACAAGAAACACACTCTGCTTTTGAGAAAAGAGCAGTCTTCTACTCTACTGTGTTTCCTATAGGGCCAGAACAGTGAGCTGGCTCAGAACAAAAGAACTGTGCTTCCTACACACACGGGCCATATCTAGTTCAACTCTGCTTAGGAAACTGACAAGAACAGTAGATCCTCTTCAGTCCAATACACTGTACATGCTGGGAACAGACGCCAGTGCTATTTGCCCTGTGTTTGACAATGGGAGCACAGTAGTGACTCTTCTTACCAGAAAACAACTCTTGCTCGTAGGACCAGAAAATGCATGTGATTGAACTCCATTTCAGCGTGGGAAACAAACACTAGCTCACCTTACAGGAAACACACTCTGCTTTTGAGAAAAGAGCACTCTTCTACTCTACTATGTTTCCTAAGGGGTCTTAACAGTGAGCTTGCTCAGAACAAAAGAACTGTGCTTCCTACACACACGGGCCATATCTAGTTCAACTCTGCTTAGGAAACTGACAAGAACAGTAGATCCTCTTTAGTCCAATACACTGTACTTGCTGGGAGCAGACTAGAGTGCTATTTGCACTGTGTATGGCAGTGGGAGCGCAATAGTGACTCTTCTTACCAGAAAACAACTCTTGCTCGTAGGACCAGAAACTGCATGTGATTCAACTCAATTTAGGACTGGGAAACAAATGCTAGCTCGCCTTACAGGCAACACACTCTGCTTTTGAGAAAAGAGCACTCTTCTACTCTACTGTGTGTCCTATGGGGTCCGAACAGTGAGCATGCTCAGAACAAAAGAACAGTGCTTCCTACGCACACTGGCCAAATCTAGTTCAACTCAGCTTAGGAAACTGCCAAGAACAGTATCTCCTCTTCAGTCCAATACACTGTACTTGCTTGGAACAGATGCGAGTGCTTTTTGCACTTTGTATGGCAATGGGAGCGCAATAGTGACTCTTCTTACCAGAAAACAACTCTTGCACCTAGCAACAGAAACTGCATGGGATTCAACTCCATTTAGAACTGGGAAACAAACGCTAGCTTGCCTTACAAGAAACACACTCTGCTTTTGAGAAAAGAGCACTCATCTACTCTACTGTGTTTCCTACAGGGCCAGAACAGTGAGCTTGCTCAGAACAAAAGAACTGTGCTTCCTCCACACACTTGCAATATCTAGCTCACCTCAGCTTAGGAAACTGAGAAGAACAGTAGGTCCTCTTCAGTCCAATACACTGTACATGCTGGGAACACACGCCAGTGCTATTTGCATTGTGTATGACAATGGGAGCGCAGTAGTGACTCTTCTTACCAGAAAACAACTCTTGCTCATACGACCAGAAACTGCATGTGATTCAACTCCATTTAGTACTAGGAAAAAACTCTCGCTAGCCTTACAAGAAACACACTCTGCTTTTGAGAAAAGAGCACTCATCTACTCTACTATGTTTAATATGGGGTCTGAACAGTGAGCTTGGGCAGAACAAAAGAACTGTGCTTCCTACAAACACGAGCCATATCTAGTTCAAGTCTGCTTAGGAAACTGACGAAAACAGTAGATCCTCTTCAGTCCAATACACTGTACATGCTGGGAGCAGTCGCGAGTGCTATTTGCACTGTGTATGGCAATGGGAGCACAATAGTGACTCTTCTAACCAGAAATCATCTCTTGCTCGTACGTCCAGAAACTGCATGTGATTCAAGTCTATTTAGGACCTTGAAACAAACACTAGCTCGCCTTACAAGAAACACACTCTGCTTTTGAGAACAGAGCACTCTTCTACTCTACTGTGTTTCCTTTAGGGCCAGAACAGTGAGCTTGCTCAGAACAAAAGAACTGTGCTTCCTACACACACGGGCTATATCTAGTTCAACTCTGCTTAGGAAACTGACAAGAACAGCAGATCCTCTTCAGTCTAATACACTGTCCATGCTGGGAACAGACGCCAGTGCTATTTGCACTGTGTATGACAATGGGAGCGCAATAGTGACTCTTCTTACCAGAAAACAACTCTTGTTCCTAAGACCAGATATTGCATGGTATTCAACTCCATTTAGGACCGGAAAACAAATGCTAGCTCGCCTTACAAGAAACACACTCTGCTTTTGAGAAAAGAGCACTCTTCTACTCTACTGTGTTTCGTACAGGGCCAGAATAGTGAGCTTGCTCAGAACAAAAGAACTGGGCTTCCCACAAACCCGGGCCATATCTAGTACAACTCTGCTTAGGAAACTGACAAGAACAGTAGATCCTCTTCAGTCCAATACACTGTACATGCTGGGAAGAGACGCCAGTGCTCTTTGCCCTGTGTATGACAGTGGGAGCACAATAGTGACTCCTCCTACCAGAAATCAACTCTTGCTCGTAGCTACAGAAACTGCATGTGATTCAACTCCATTTAGGAATGGCAAATATGCTAGCTCGCCTTACAAGAAACACACTCTGCTTTTGAGAAAAGAGTACTCTTCTACTCTACTGTGTTTCCTATAGGGCAAGAACAGTGAGCTTGCTCAGAACAAAAGAACTGTGCTTCCTACACACACGGGCCATATCTAGTTAAACTCTGCTTAGGAAACTGACAAGAACAGTAGATCCTCTTCAGTCCAATACACTGTACATGCTGGGAATAGACGCCAGTGCTATTTGCCCTGTGTATGACAATGGGAGCACAATAGTGACTCTTCTTACCAGAAAACAACTCTTGCTCCTAGGAACAGAAACTGCATGGGATATAACTCCATTTAGAACTGGGAAACAAACGCTAGCTTGCCTTACAAGAAACACACTCTGCTTTTCAGAAAAGAGCACTCATCTACTCTACTGTGTTTCCTACAGGGCCAGAACAGTGAGCTTGCTCAGAACAAAAGAACTGTTCTTCCTACACACACGGGCAATATCTAGCTCACCTCAGCTTAGGAAACTGACAAGAACAGTAGGTCCTCTTCAGTCCAATACACTGTACTTGCTGGGAGCAGACGCGAGTGCTATTTGCACTGTGTATGGCAATGGGAGCGCAATA
This sequence comes from Peromyscus eremicus, assembly GCF_949786415.1. Classification (NCBI taxonomy): domain Eukaryota; kingdom Metazoa; phylum Chordata; class Mammalia; order Rodentia; family Cricetidae; genus Peromyscus; species Peromyscus eremicus. The sequence continues at coordinate 277,317 of NW_026734618.1, forward strand.
GTGACTCTTCTAACCAGAAAACATCTCTTGCTCGTACGTCCAGAAACTGCATGTGATTCAACTCCATTTAGGACTGGGAAAAAAAGCTAGCTCGCCTTACAAAACACACTCTGCTTTTGAGAAAAGAGCACTCATCTACTCTACAATGTTTCCTATGGGGTCTGAACAGTGAGCTTGCTCAGAACAAAAGAACTGTGCTTCCTACACACACGGGCCATATCTAGTTCAACTCTGCTTAGGAAACTGACAAGAACAGTAGATCCTCTTCAGTCCAATACACTGTACTTATTGGGAGCAGACACGAGTGCTATTTGCACTGTGTATGGCAATGGGAGCGCAATAGTGACTCTTCTTACCAGAAAACAACTCTTGCTCATATGACCCGAAACTGCATGTGATTCAACTCCATTTAGGACTGGGAAACAAACGCTAGCTCGTCTTAGAAGAAACACACTCTGCTTTTGAGAAAAAAGCACTCTTCTACTCTACTCTGTTTCCTATGGTGTCCGAACAGTGAGCTTGATCAGAACAAAATGACTGTGCTTCCTACACACACGGGCCATACCTAGGTAACTCAGCTTAGGAAACTGACAAGAACAGTAGATCCTCTTCAGTCCAATACACTGTACATGCTGGGAACAGACGGCAGTGCTATTTGCACTGTGTATGACAGTGGGAGCGCAATAGTGACTCTTCTTACCAGAAAACAACTCTTGCTCCTAAGACCAGATATTGCATGGGATTCAACTCCATTTAGGACTGGAAAACAAACGCTAGCTCGCCTTACAAGAAACACACTCTGCTTTTGAGAAAAGAGCACTCTTCTACTCTACTGTGTTTCGTACAGGGCCAGAACAGTGAGCTTGCTCAGAACAAAAGAACTGTGCTTCCTACACACACGGACAATATCTACTTCAACTCTGCTTAGGAAACTGATAAGAACAGTAGGTCCTCTTCAGTCCAATACACTCTACATGCTGGGAAAAGACGCCAGTGCTATTTGCATTGTGTTTGACAATGGGAGCGCAGTAGTGATTCTAATTACCAGAAAACAACTCTTGCTTGTAGGACCAGAAACTGCATGTGATTCAACTCCATTTAGGACTGGAAAAAAACGCTCGCTCCCCTTACAAGAAACACACTCTGCTTTTGAGAAAAGAGCACTCATGTACTCTACTATGTTTCCTATGGGGTCTGAACAGTGAGCTTGCTCAGAACAAAAGAACTTTGCTTCCTACACACACGGGCCATATCTAGTTCAACTCTGCTTAGGAAACTGACAAGAACGGTAGATCCTCTTCAGTCCAATACACTGCACTTGCTGGGAGCAGACACTAGTGCTATTCGCACTGTGTATGGCAATGGGAGCACAATAGTGACTCTTCTTACCAGAAAACAACTCTTGCTCGTAGGACCCAAAACTGCATGTTATTCAACTCCATTTAGGACTGGGAAACAAACGCTAGGTTGCCTTACAAGAAACACACTCTGCTTTTGAGAAAAGAGCACTCTTCTACTCTACATGTTTCCTATAGCGCCAGAACAGTGAACTTGCTCAGAACAAAAGAACTGGGCTTCGTACACACACGGCCATATCTAGTTCAATTCTGCTTAGGAAACTGACAAGAACAGTAGATCCTCTTCAGTCCAATACACTGTACATGCTGGGAACAGACGCCAGTGCTATTTGCCCTGTGTATGACAATGGGAGCACAATAGTGACTCTTCTTACGAGAAAACTACTCTTGCTCCTAGGACAAGAAACTGCATGGGATTCAACTCCATTTAGAACTGGGAAACAAACACTAGCTTGCCTTACAAGAAACACACTCTGCTTTTGAGAAAAGAGCACTCATCTACTCTACTGTGTTTCCTACAGGGCCAGAACAGTGAGCTTGCTCAGAACAAAAGAACTGTGCTTCCTACACACACGGGCAATACCTAGCTCACCTCAGCTTAGGAAACTGACAAGAACAGTAGGTCCTCTTCAGTCCAATATACTGTACATGCTGGGAACAGACGACAGTGCTATTTGCATCATGAATGACAATGGGAGCGCAGTAGTGACTCTTCTTACCAGAAAACAACTCTTGCTCATACGACCAGAAACTGCAGTGATTCAACTCCATTTAGTACTAGGAAAAAACTCTCGCTCGCCTTACAAGAAACACACTCTGCTTTTGAGAAAAGAGCACTCTTCTACTCTACTCTGTTTCCTACAGGGCCAGAACAGTGAGCTTGATCAGAACAAAAGAACTGTGCTTCCTACACACATGGACAATATCTAGCTCAACTCTGCTTAGGAAACTGACAAGAACAGTAGGTCCTCTTCAGTCCAATACACTGTACTTGATGGGAAAAGACGCCAGTGCTATTTGCATTGTGTATGACAATGGGAGCGCAGTAGTGACTCTTCTTACCAGAAAACAACTCTTGCTCATAGGACCAGAAACTGCATGTGATTCAACTCCATTTAGGACTGGGAAACAAATGCTAGCTTGCCTTACAAGAAACACACTCTGCTTTTGAGAAAAGAGCACTCTTCTACTCTACTGTGTTTCCTATGGAGTCCGAACAGAGAGCTTGCTCAGAACGAAAGAACTGTGCTTCCTACACACACGGGCCATATCTAGTTCAACTCTGCTTAGGAAACTGACAAGAACAGTAGATCCTCTTTAGTCCAATACACTGTACTTGCTGAGAGCAGACAGGAGTGCTATTTGCACTGTGTCTGGCAATGGGAGCGCAATAGTGACTCTTCTTACCAGAAAACAACTCTTGCTCGTATAACCAGAAACTGCATGTGATTCAACTCCATTTAGGACTGGGAAACAAATGCTAGCTCGCCTTACAGGTAACACACTCTGCTTTTGAGAAAAGAGCACTCTTCTACTCTACTGTGTTTCATATTGGGTCCGAACAGTGAGCTTGCTCAGAACAAAAGAACAGTGCTTCCTACGCACACTGGCCAAATCTAGTTCAACTCAGCTTAGGAAACTGACAAGAACAGTATCTCCTCTTCAGTCCAATACACTGTACTTGCTTGGAACAGACGCGAGTGCTTTTTGCAATTTGTATGGCAATGGGAGCGCAATAGTGACTCTTCTTACCAGAAAACAATTCTTGATCATAGGACCCAAAACTGCATGTGATTCAACTCCATTTAGGACTGGGAAACACGCTAGCTCGTCTTACAAAAAACACACTCTGCTTTTGAGAAAAGAACACTCATCTACTCTACTGTGTTTCCTATGGGGTCCGAATATTGAGCATGCTCAGAACAAAAGAACTGTACTTCCTACACACATGGCCATATCTAGTTCAATTCTAGTTAGGAAACTGACGAGAACAGTAGATCCTCTTCAGACCAATACACTGTACATGCTGGGAACAGACGCCAGTGCTATTTGCCCTGTGTATGACATTGGGGGCGCAATAGTGACTCTTCTTACCAGAAAACTACTCTTGCTCAAAGGCCCAGAAACTGCATGTGATTCAACTCTATTTCGGACCTTGAAACAAACATAGGTCGCCTTACAAGAAACACACTCTGCTTTTGAGAAAAGAGCACTCTTCTACTCTACTGTGTTTCCTGTAGGGCCAAAACATTGAGCTTGCTCAGAATAAAAGAACTGTGCTTCCTACACACACGGGCCATATCTAGTTAAACTCAGCTTAGGAAACAGACAAGAACAGTAGCTCCTCTTCAGTCCAATACACTGTACTTGCTGGGAACAGAATCGAGTGCTATTTGCTCTGTGTATGGCAAAGGGAGCACAATAGTGACTCTTCTTACCAGAAAACAACTCTTGCTCGTAGGAACAGAAACTGCATGTGATTCAACTCTATTTTGGACCTTGAAACAAACACTAGCTCGCCTACAAGAAACACACTCTGCTTTTGAGAAAAGAGCACTCTTCTACTCTACTGTGTTTCCTGTATGGCGAAAACAGTGAGCTTGCTCAGAACAAAAGAACTGTGCTTCCTACACTACGGGCCATATCTAGTTCAACTCTGCTTAGGAAACTGACATGAACAGTTGATCCTCTTCAGTCCAATACACTGTATATGCTGGGAACAGACGCCAGTGCTATTTGCACTGTGTATGACAGTGGGAGCGCAATAGTGACTCTTCTTACCAGAAAACAACTCTTGCTCCTAAGACCAGATATTGCATGGGATTCAACTCCCTTTAGGCCTGGAAAACAAACGCTTGCTCGCCTTACAAGAAACACACTCTGCTTTTGAGAAAAGAGCACTCTTCTACTCTACTGTATTTTGTACAGGGCCAGAAGAGTGAGCTTGCTCAGAACAAAAGAACTGTGCTTCCTACAAAAACAGGCCATATCTAGTTCAACTCTGCTTAGGAAACTGACACGAACAGTAGATCCTCTTTAGTCCAGTACACTGTACTTGCTGTTAGCTGACGCGAGTGCTATTTGCACTGTGTCTGGCAATGGGAGCGCAAAAGTGACTCTTCTTACCTTAAATCAACTCTTGCTCGTAGCTACAGAAACTGCATGTGATTCAACTCCATTTAGGAATGGGAAACACGCTAGCTCGCCTTACAAGAAACACACTCTGCTTTTGAGAAAAGAGCACTCTTCTACTCTACTGTGTTTCCTAAGGGGTCCGAAAATTAAGCTTGCTCAGAACAAAAGAACTGTGCTTCCTACACACACGGGCCATATCTAGTTCAACTCTGCATAGGAAACTGACAAGAACAGTAGATCCTCTTCAGTCCAATACACTGTACATGCTGGGAACAGACGCCAGTGCTATTTGCCCTGTGTATGACAATGGGAGCACAATAGTGACTCTTCTTACCAGAAAACAACTCTTGCTCCTAGGACCAGAAACTGCATGGGATTCAACTCCATTTAGGACTGGGAAAAAAAGCTAGCTCGCCTTACAAGAACACACTCTGCTTTTGAGAAAAGAGCACTCATCTACTCTACAATGTTTCCTATGGGGTCTGAACAGTGAGCTTGCTCAGAACAAAAGAACTGTGCTTCCTACACACACGGGCCATATCTAGTTCAACTCTGCTTAGGAAACTGACAAGAACAGTAGATCCTCTTCAGTCCAATACACTGTACTTACTGGGAGCAGACACGAGTGCTATTCGCACTGTGTATGGCAATGGGAGCGCAATAGTGACTCTTCTTACTGGAAAACAACTCTTGCTCCTAGGACCAGAAACTGCATGGGATTCAACTCCATTTAGAACTGGAAAACAAACGCTAGCTTGCCTTACAAGAAACACACTCTGCTTTTGAGAAAAGAGCAGTCTTCTACTCTACTGTGTTTCCTATAGGGCCAGAACAGTGAGCTGGCTCAGAACAAAAGAACTGTGCTTCCTACACACACGGGCCATATCTAGTTCAACTCTGCTTAGGAAACTGACAAGAACAGTAGATCCTCTTCAGTCCAATACACTGTACATGCTGGGAACAGACGCCAGTGCTATTTGCCCTGTGTATGACAATGGGAGCACAGTAGTGACTCTTCTTACCAGAAAACAACTCTTGCTCGTAGGACCAGAAAATGCATGTGATTGAACTCCATTTCAGCGTGGGAAACAAACACTAGCTCACCTTACAGGAAACACACTCTGCTTTTGAGAAAAGAGCACTCTTCTACTCTACTATGTTTCCTAAGGGGTCTTAACAGTGAGCTTGCTCAGAACAAAAGAACTGTGCTT